>NC_056750.1:722939582-723239582 GCF_019279795.1 Protopterus annectens
AGTGATATTGTTATAAAAGAAGACGATAAGGGGGTGGTATTGTTTTGATGAATGTCACTGATTATAATAATTCTGTGCTTGAACTATTATTGGATACATCTGCTTTTAAGCAGATTTAATTCAGTGAACTAGTGCAATGTATCAGTAGAGTGAATATGTCATTGTTTGAATTACAAGCTAACAGTGATATTCCTATAGAACTACTGCATTATTTTTCTGTACCCTGCCCTAGAACACCTATTTTGTACAGCTTGCCTAAGCTACACAAATCCCTTACCAGCCCTCCCATGAGACCTATCATTTCAGGGAGAGGCTGGATAACAGAATCTATCTCCCTATATTTACAAACTATGCTAAGCCCTATATTATCTCATGTTAAAAGTTATATCAAGGATACACGTGATTTCCTTAGTAAACTTTTTGTTTGGCAATAAAATACAGATATTTCATCATATTTTTTAGTAACATTAGATATTAAATCCCTTTTTGCTGTTATCCCTAATGAGTTTGGAGTTAATGCAGTCAGAGATGTTTTATGTAAATATACTGAATTTAATGTTAGAGAAATAGAAACATTATGTGAACTATTAGATATCACTCTGAATGATAATATTTTTCTTTTTAATGACATCTTATATTACCAAACTACAGGCATTGCAATGGGAACACTGATTGCAAATACATATGCAAATGTAACTTTAAATGAATGGGAAGACAGATATGTTTATGATTGTTCTATTGAGTTCAGACCTTACATTTTATTTTATAAGCGTTTTGTAGATGTGTTTTTGGGTGGGGTAGTAATGAAGAACTTTTTAATGAATTTCTTGTATATTGAAATAATACATCTTTTTAAAGATTTGAAATGACTAGTTCACCAATTGAAATACATTGTTTGAATGTACTTGTGAATTTAACAGATTGTATTATATCTACACAAATTTATAAGAAGCCCACCCACAAAAATAAATACTTACATAGAAAAGATATGCATCCTAGTCATATATTTAAAAGTTTTACTAAAAGTCAGTTCTATAGAGCTAGTAGGTCAAACACCAATGATAATATATGCATAGAGCAAATGCATGACATGAATTGTGAATTCCAACAAAAGGGTTATGATATTAAATTATTAGATACAGAAGATGGACTAGTTCTGGAACAATGACAAACTACAGATAAACCTTATTTTTCAGCATCTAGTAATGTTGATATTGTACATAGATCTGGGAATGAGAATAGAACAAATATTCTACACTATACAACCACCTATAGTAGATGCACAGCTGATGTTAAGAAAATTATTTCTAACAATTGGGGGATTTTGATGCCCTTACCAGAACTAACTAATTTTATTACACCAAACCCAAAATTTGCCTACAAGAACTCATCCAGTCTAAAAAGTAAATTATGTTATAAAGATTTCCATCAGAAATCAAGGACTAAATCTGAGATAAATAGAAAGGCTTCTTACCCATGTCTAAATTGCTCAGTATGTAGTGTTATTTGTAAGAATAACATGTTTATACATCGTATTACATATAAAGCTTTTTCTTTTACCTGCACAGTTACCTGCCATACTAAGAACATAGTTTATTTGGCTACTTTTGAACAATGCCCTAGTTTCTATGTTGGTAAATCAATCAGAATACTACATGAACGCATCATAGAACATAAATCTGATGCTAGAAGATGTATTTTAACAAATGCAATAGCAAAACATGTCATGGAGTCAAATAATACACATAATTTTGTATTCAGAGTGATAGATATATATTTTACTAATATAAGGAGAGGTTATAAAAACAATGACTTAGAACACAAAGACTATAGTTGGATAGATAAATTGCAAGCTGATAATTATCCTGGCATAAATTCTACAATATCTATTAAACCTATCTTAAAGCACAAACAGTTGTGATTGAAGAAATAATGTATATATAGTTACATGAGGTTAGAATATGCACTTTTTGCTTTAGCTCTTTAAGTAAATTGTGTTCTTAATTGAATTGTATTCTAGTTATCTGGTTGGCTGCTTCATTTATTATGCATTTTGTACTTTAATTAAATAAGGATGTTTTTAGCAGACTTGTATCACACTGAGGAAGGAGTAATCCGAAAGCTTTGTGGTTTGTAACTTTGGTGCTATCTATCATTTTTATCTGTTTTAAAATAAATTGTTTGGACGTAACTTGGCCATTTTACTTTGTTCGCATACAGGTATAGCAGTGTCCCTCCTAACACATCCGTCAGATGATACAGTGCCAGGATGGTATGCTTGATTACCCTCATAGATTGATGACATGTCATATTGTCCAAGTGTGTTTGTGCTGAACCATCTATGATGACGCACAATCACATATGTTCTGTCAGAGACATGGGATTACTGGTGGTGTTATTCTGATATTGTCCATGATTATGTGTACTTCTTTTACTGTATTCCATGAGTCTGTAACTGTTTCCTGCTTATTGGAGACCTTACTGATATTACAGTCATATTCAGGCAAACCAGTTTGCACAGTTTCATAATATGCACCCATTCCCAATTGTATATAACATCCCTGATAGATGTCCTCTCCATTGTTTATGTCTGGACACTTATCTCACAATGACATCTTCTCCATTGTTATGTCACCTTCTCTGACAGTCACATAATATACATTTTAATTATGCAGTTCACACTGTGTACCATGCTGATATGTTGATATGTCGTTAGTGTTCTTGCTCCATATATTGTCTTATATTTACATGCCCTCATCAGTTGTACATTATGATGTTTTACTTGTCCCCTTTCCCTGTGTTCATTCCTGCAATTCATCCGTGTATCCCTATGCAATACACACACACTTCCTCTGACTGTTTATATTAAATGGCAGTCAGTGTTACCTTACAGGTTATTATACATATTTTATACAGAATGCCTGGAATGGGAGTTCACAATACTCTGCACTGTATACACCTTCTTATACTGTGTTTGGACCATATACTTTGGTATATGATAAACCCAGTAATCACTGTGACATGACCCAAGGTTCTCTTTTCAAAATTAAAGTTTGTAGTATCTAATAAACTGAGAATTACCCCTTCATTCTTCCTGAAAAAATCAGTATATTTTACTTAGCTGAGAACTAGATGGGACAATTGAGAAGTTTTCAGCCTGTTTTCTGTTAGTGGAATCTTTATTCATAATGTATTTCCACTGAAGAAGTAGCAATTATAGTGAGGCTTCATACCGCTTAACTTTCCAGATCATCAAAGAATGACCAGATTTTTTTCTACATATTTTTGGTCTTTTCCTTATAAAACTTGTGTTTTTCTGACAAGTTGTTGAGGGTTGGATTCACTAAATAATGATGTTTGAGTTTCAGAAGTAGCATCCTAGAGAAAAAAATCATGCTGATGCAAAAACTGTTGTTAAGAATAACTTTCATTGTTGAAAAGAATGATTTTTAAAATTCATCTGGAGCCTTTTGTCACCCCATTTTCTTTGGCCTTGTCAGGATTTATTGTGTAAGAGACAGAGACGTATGCACTCTGATATTATTTTCCTGGCTCAGCCCTCAAAGCCGTTTCATTTTATTTTTGAAAGTATGGTACTTTTGAGCAAGATAGCACAGGATATTGTTAATTTTTCTAAAGATGTGGCAGAATGATTTAAGATGAATATAGCAGTGCATGTTGGCACTTTCTTTCACTAATAAATTAGCACTAGTGATCTGGTAACTATTTCCAGAGATAGCAATGAAACACAAAACCACTTTCACATATAAAATTTCTTCATATATATTTTCATTCTCCATCTCATATATTTAGTATTATATTTTAATGGGAAATCCAGGTGCTCATAAAGAAATCAAATACTACAGTGCAAAACGAGGCAGACTATTCCTCTATTAATGTATACAGAAATGTTAGTATCTATCTAATGAATTTTAACCATTATAGAATGCTATAGTTGCTGTTTTTGAACAGAGTAGCAACTATGTCATGTTTACTGACAACCCAGTTCTTCTAACACACACTGGCTCTAAGTGAATACTGTAGTTACTTATCTAAGTTAGAGGTTACTGTCTGTATTATACCCAAAGTCAACAAACAGCACCACAGCAACACCTGCATATAATGTAGTAAGGGGAAACTTGCCTAAGCCCTTTCAGCCTCCTAAGTGCCATACTAACTTACTTTAACCATGTATCCAAATACTAACACCATATCCACACCTGCTGTTACTGGGAGTCACCCATATCATAAGCCTGTACTGCTAATGTCTCATAAGTCTGCAGCAGATCCCAGAAATATCTTGGTCACTGGTAACACCATTTTAAAACATAAAGCCTAAATACTCACCAGGCTAGCAAAGTATAGCATATAACCTGGCTGTCTGTGCAGGATATTGGATGTCACTAGTGACATTACGTTCCTGCATAACCCTCATTAATGATTATTAATTTGCAGTTGCTCATTTGGTGGTGAGCAATATTTGTCATTCTATCCTGGGGAGATGCAGAGACATTGTTGAGCTCTTCAAAGAAGGCAAGACCCTGATATTCAGCAGCATTCTATCCTCAACAAGAACGATGCCTGAATTCGATATTAAAATAATTGGTTTCATTAAGTAGCTAGTAAATTCATGTCATCCTACGGAGATCCAGTATATGTCTGCATGGGAGGAATTGTCCAGCATGTCCCCAAGCTTTGTATTTGCACACTAGCTAAATCATTGCTATCTCTATAGCAGCTATTTTACACAAAAAACATCTTTATTAAATTATCACTTATGACATAGTGAATCTTACGTTTATATAAATGAAAACAAACCATACTGGAATCATTTTTGGTTTATACACTACTTATAATTTATCCAGTCACCGTCAGTCAAACATTGCATAGCTCATTCAAATCGTGCCTTCTTTTAAACCTCATTCCTCCTCTGCATGTATTGTTCCCACAGTTCCTATTTTTTTCTCTGTAATTTTCTCCTACCTTTTTCTAAAGATCCCATTTCCAGTTGTATTATCTCTACTACTGTAATGACTGGTTCTAGTACAGTTGGCTTAGACTTTGATTTCTATTATTTAGTAACTGCTTTTTTGGCAGCCACCATAATTAGACTTAGCTAGGCCTTGGTATGTCTAGACCATTCTGATTCTGTATCACAGCTATTTTCTTATTTTATACAAATTTGCTCACCCAGTATTTGTGATATAGTAGTCTGCAGGGAATTTTAATGTCTTCTAACTCATTACATTCCCAGAAAATCTGTTCCCAGTTGCATCTTTTTCCTCATCACTTCTCCAATATTTACTGTCTACTTCAATGAAAAATTCTTTGGAGTCTACTTGGGGTATAAACATCGCTATGAAAACACTTCCAAGCAAAGATCGTAAATATTTTAAACTTTGTGCATATATTAGAGACATACATATATACATGCATTGTTTCTTTGTAAATTACTTATACAATCTCTCTTTCCATTAATTTCTAACCTCTTCTGATTGGTACTTATAGTTATCATGTAATATGTTATATGCTCTACTAATTATTCCTTTTTTTAACAGCAGCTTCTGTTCTAGATTCTTCTAAAAATTCTACCAGTGCTGGTATTTTGCTTAGGATACCCTATTTCTTTCTCTTTGCCTATACTCTGATATTAAACCTAGATAGAAAAGGCAATTTCTAGTCTGCAGTCCAAATAAATGATTGGCCTTTGCCCATTCTTTTACATTTCCCTCTATTTATTTCCTCTCAGTACCTTGGTTCTTTTGCAAATTTTCTCCAATAAATTCAAGCCCACTCTTGCCTATTGTCTTTATCCCTAATTGCAATAATCCCTGTTGGCAAAATCTCCTTTCTCTCTTCCTGTGTCATTGACTTAGTTCTTAGAATACTTTCTGCTACATTATGAATATAATATCCTGTATGGTTATTGTTATTCTCTAAAGATTTGCATCCAAAATTCCCGTCTATCCTTTTTTCTTGATATTCTCTTCTGTTTTCTCATCCCTTTCCACTTTGAATTATAGTTTTCTGCTTGTGCTATGTATAGAAGCCTTAACTGTGCATCTCTGAAATACCCCTCAAAACTGGGTGATCTGAAACCACCTTGCTCTATTGGAAGAATAAACTTACCCTACTTGTCTCTTGCTGCCTTCCATTCCTAGATCAAATCCTTCAGCTCTTTATTAATTGCTATTCACAACTTTCCTTCTGGTTGATAAAATTATGCCTGGTTAAAATGGACTAAAAACATTTTAACTGCTTGCATCTTGCCTTCCATATCCATAAAACAGATCTTCCAATCTCTCAATTTTTGTATTATCTTTTGTTTATTCTCATCCCACATATCCTTAGCTGCCACACCAGAATCCTTTTAAATCCACACTCTTAAGTATTTAATTTTATTATGTCTCCATAATTATGGATATTGCTGAACCAGTTCTTGTGTGGGTACATAACTTAACAGCTATTTCCTTTGTTATAGCTTCATTAATTTTGTATCCCAAAAAGATTTGAAATGGTCTCAAAATGCTCGACAAGACTGAAATATCCCTTGTTGGTTCTATCCGGTATAAAATAATATCAACTGCAAATACAGACAGCTTTTCTTGACTACCATATCAATTAAATCCTATGATTTCTAAGTCCCTTATTTTATTACAAATAAAAAGGAAAGGGACACACTTGCCTGGTTCCTCTGCTCAAGCAGTATTTATCAGAGAGGAACCCATCCACTTTAATTTTTGCCTCCGATCCTTCATATAGTCTCCTAATCAACCATATAATTTTATCAGGAAATACAAATACTTCCACTGCCCTGCTCATAAACTCCCAGTTTACTCTGTCAAATGCTTTATTTGTATCAGGACCCAGCAACAACAGTGGTATTATCTTATATTCTGCTTCCCTCTGGATCATCAGTGTCCTGTTATTGTTGTCAAATGTTTGTCTCCACTCCACAAAACCACATTGATTTATATCAATCAATTTTGGCATCGCCTTTGTCATTCTTTTAGCCATCATGGACACAGATACTTTATAATCATGATATAGGATTGAAATTAGACTGTGTATGAAGCTGAGTCTGATGGGTCTTCATCCTCCTTAGATATTACTCCTGCCACAGCTTTCTTCCACAATGTTGGTGCTTCTCCTCCTGTTAAAATATTGTTAAACAAAACCTTACAGATCTTTAACAGCTTTCACTCCTAGCTTCCAAACTTCCACAGGAATACCATCTTGGCGACAACTGTTTCTACTTTCTGTTGCCTGAGTTTTTGTACTAAAAGTTTTTGTGATCTGGAGTTATCATCATAAAATGGTTATTTAGCAGCAATCTTTCTAAACTTATGCATATTATCCAGGTAATCCCTTGCTTTCTGTTTAGCATTCTGCAATTGCTCCTCTTCTTCTTCTGTGAGACTTTTCCTATTCTAAAATACTTTAACCTTTGTCTGTCCCTTTAAATAATTCTTGTTACTTCTTAACCATGTATCCTTTTCTTTTATTTCCACCCTATTTTTAAACTCCACTTTAATTTTATCCCACTCCCTAGCTATATACTTAGAAGACATTTCTATCTTCTCTAGTAACTGCTGAATAATCTCCACTACCCATTCCTTAAATTCCTCTCTCTCTTCAACAGGTAGCTGGGGAAGCACCAGTGTCTCATTTTTATTTCACTACCCTGCATTTCTGTTTAAGTTATTATTGTTGAGTGATCTGAAATAGTAAATGGATTCATATCATAACTTTTAATTAAATTTACATGTTCCTGTAAAATTTAAGTTCTGTCTAGCCTAGCCCATTTTTCTGTATCTTGGGGAATATGTGAATTCATTCCAAAATCCTACTGCTGAATTCACATCTTCCATGCCAAATATTTACATAAATGTTTTCATAAATCCTACCCTCCCTTATTGTATTTTGGGGGCCCAGAAGGGAAAATATATCTTCACTTCTGTAAATCAAAGTCTAGTCCCCACCTATAAGTAATATTCCCTGCTGAAAGCTTATTATTTCTCCCAGAATTTTCTTAAGCTCCATTATAGCAGTTTTAGGTGGAATATAAATATATGCCAATGTAATCCTCCTCCTTTGCCAGTAGCTCTTAGTACTACAGATCTACCATTATTAGCGTTTTATCCTCTTCTATCACTATTGAAGCTCCTCCTGTAATTAACATGAGTGCACTTCTTTTCTTTTGTCCCAAGTATTTGGCTGAATAACTGTCCTGAAAACCTTTCTATATCAAATTCAGATGTTCATTTCTTTCCAAATGTGTATCCTGTACCCTAGCTATTTGCACTCTGCATTTTTAATATAGTTTATTGCTCTTTCTTTTCTGTATATATCTGTGAGATCATTTACATTTAAAGATAATATAAAAATCATTATGTTAAAAAGTTATAGTCCCATCTTTTGCGTAGAACAGCTTTTTTAAGTGTCCAGTTCCAGCTTTTGTGTTACATGCATACAGTAATGTTTAGCAGGTTAATATTTTATACAGTCATTTCTTGTCATATCCATTTGAGTCTGTCACAGCTTACAAAATATTTTGTTTTATTGAAATTCCCTCAAAACAACACACCCCAATACACACCTGAAACCTTTTAACTTAATACTAACACACAAAATGATGTTTATTTTTAAATATTTAAGTTTTACTATCCTAATAGGAACAATTGTCCCAGACTGACAGTTACATTCACAAACTTGGATTAACCTAAAAGGAAGGTTATGAATGCTAAGATGGATGGTACAGTCCGTGTTTCTACTAAGTGCTGTCTGCTTTTTCTTATGTTTATTATTCTCCCAGACTGGGAAAAAACTTGAATGCTTTCAGAAAACATCATCTTCTAGTCATTAAAAGAAAGAAATATTCTGGTTTTATTGCTCTTTATCAGATTGTATCCATGGAGACATGAGGACCGCATGCAGAGTTGCTTCTATAAGCACTAATTTATTTGTTAGAGGAAAACTTTTTATTATATTCAGTATTCTTTTTTAATTTATTTGCTTTCTCTTAAAACTTGTTAATAGATCAAGCCAAGGGCATTAATCCACTAATTTTCCTAAGCAGTAATCAGAAAAAATCACATCGATTTTTCTTGTATCATGCTCTTTTGACCAGAATTTTCTTCTTTTTTTAGACTGCAGTGCCTTTGTTTCTTAAATCATAACAAGGAGGAAAAAAAAGGAAAAAAAATAACAGGGGCATCTATTTACTTTAGTATTACATCCAAAAATAACTGAGAAAAATGTACTTTATAGCATGCATATTAGCAGATGCAATGTTTGCTCAGGGAGTGTTGATGGAAAAGTACAGAGAAGGTCAGGAGGAGTTGCATTGTGTCTTTGTGGACTTAGAGAAAGCATATGACAGGGTGGCTAGAGAGGAGTTGTGGTATTGTATGAGGAAGTAGGGAGTGTCAGAGAAGTATGTAAGAGTGGTACAGGATATGTACAAGGGTAGTGTGACAGTGGTGAGGTCTGCAGTGGGAGTGACGGATGCATTTAAGGTGGAGGTGGGATTACATCAAGGATCAGCGGTGAGCCCTTTCTTATTTACAGTGGTGATGGACAGGTTGACAGATGAGATCAGACAGGAATCCCTGTGGACTATGATGTTTGCAGATGACATTGTGATCTGTAGTGAGAGTACAGGTAAAGGACACCCTGGAGAGGTGGAGATATGCTCTAGAGAGAGAAGAGGAATAAAGGTCAGCAGGACTAAGAATATGTTTGTGTGAATGAGAGGGAGGATAGAGGAATGGTGAGGATGCAGCGAGTAGAGATGGTGAAGGTGGATGAGTTTAAATACTTGGGATCAACAGTTCAGAGTAATGATGAGTGTGGAAGAGAGGTGAAGAAGAGAGAGTACAGGCAGGATGGAGTGGGTGGAGAAGAGTGTCAGGAGTGATTTGTGACAGATGAGTACCAGTAAGAGTGAAAGGGAAGGTCTACAAGAGGGTAGTGAGACCAGCTATGTTATATGGGTTGGAGACAGTGGCATTGACAAAATGGCAGGAGTCAGAGCTTGACATGGTAGAGTTGAAGATGTTAAGATTTGCACTGGGTGTGACGAGGATGGACAGGATTAGTAATAAGTATATTAGAGGGTCAGTCCAGGTTGGATGGTTTGAAGACAAAGCCAGAGAGGCAAGATTACATTGGTTTGGACATGTGCTGAGGCGGGATGCAGAATATATTGGGAAAAAGATGCTAAGGATGAAGCTGCCAGGTAACAGGAAAAGAGGAAGGCCTAAGATAAGGTTTATGGATGTGGTGAGAGAGTGAGAGAGGACATGCAGGTGGTTGGTGTGACAGAGCAAGATGCAGAGGACAGGAAGAAATGGAAACAGTTGATCTGCTGTGGCGACCCCTTATGGGAGCAGCCAGAAGAAGAAGAATTATAGCATGTATAATAAAAATAATACTGTTAATAACATTTTATTTTTGTTAAATGTTTCCTTTCTCTTCCCTTTCCTAAATGTTCTTCCAAGCATTAATGGCATGAAATAGGGCATATGTTTTAGAGTCTCCTCCACGTTTTGCAAAGACAAAAAGTCCCATTTTTCCAAATTTTCTTGTTCTGTCATGTTTCCCAAAATAATTAATGCTTTATACTCCAACATTTATTTGTCAGTTTTTGAGTTGCTGGTTTTATTCATGTTGATCTCATCACCCAAATCTAGTATCTGATTTATTTCTAATGTACTCCATCTCAGGCCACACTACCACATGTCCACCAAAGACAAACAGACCCTAGTGATTGTAATACTACTCAGTTCAATAACCAGTCTCTTGAAATAGTACATAGGTTTCTCAACAATAACCCTACAATTCCCTTTACCCTATGTATCTGTACAGAAAACAATTTGTCATCTTTGAGCCTGTCCTAATGGCTACAATTAAAAGATAACTTCAAAATCTGTAATGCAGAGTTCTGGTATGACACTTCCCTAACATCCAGCAATTCTTCAGTCCTCCTCAGTAAATGTAAAATTTGGTGGCTAAACAGAAAAAGTCTCAAATAAAAGTTGACATAATTGACTGAAATGATCTTTACTACTTAGGTGTAAGCAACCTTGGACTGGCAACAGTCAGTACATGAAAAATAAGTAGAAATGGATGTAGAAGTCCACTGGAAAGGCTTGAGAAGCAGAAAGTAAGTCCCAACAACATATCAGGCTCATTGTTCCTATTACAATTGAAACAATCTGGAATGAAATTAAGGTTAGGAAAAGGACATTGGTGGAAGGATTACTGGCACAGGAGAAGAGGGTCAGAGAGGTGGTGGAGGGCCTTAATGAATACTCAATGGGCATGAAACATATATATGTTGACAATAAAGAGCTTAAGCTTGAGTCGAGGCAGCAGAAGCAGGGTTAGAGGCTTAAATGTAAAGACATTTGTTTTAACATATCAAGCGAGAAGAAAAAAAAACATCAGGATTGTGGGTGTCCCTGAAAGTTATGAAAGGAAATAAGTGGCAGTGGCAGCTCGTATTGGACTGCAGGACTGAAGCCCCCCACAGCTATAAAAAAATAAATTAATTAATTAAAAAATAATTAGCGGGTCCTAGAACTCAGCGCATGCGTACTCAAATCTGGACTGCTGCTTAACCAGTCTGGATTAGGAAAGAAGGCATCAGTCTACAGATGCCCCAAAAGTCTATGTGGTTTCAACTGTATGGACTGAAAGGGGATCGGACTACAACATCAGTAGGTAGTGCATGTGTGCTGGGGCTTGAAATGGGGCTTGCATAGGAGGGAGCTGAGACTTCCATTGCAGCAGGATTTCAGACAGACTCCAACTTCAGTTAGTGGTGTGTGTGTGTGTGTGTGTGTGTGTGTCTGTAAAATGCCCCACTTAGATATACCTGGTGGCTAGAATGTACCTTGGGTGCAGGTAGCAAGAGTCTGAATTCCCTACCCACCATCACTTAAGTGTTCAGATTTTGCCTGATATTTTTGCTCTGTTCTGTTCCTCATAAAATGTGTTTTCCTGGATTTTTAATTCACTAAATAATGACAGGCATTTGAATTTCAGACTTCATATTCTTCAGAAAGTACATGGTAACTGAAAACCTTTTATTTTAGCAATTTTCTAAGTTTATAAGATCAGTATTTGAAATGTGTCCTTATTTTTGGGGCTGTATTCCCCCATTATTGGCTTTGTCCAGTTTTTTTTTGTGCCAAGAGGTTGAGAGCTGTGGTGAGAATTGAATTCACTGAACATATTTGGGGACTGTATTCCCCCATTATTGGCTTTGTCCAGGTGTTTTATGCTAAGAGGTTGAGAGATATGGTAACAACTGAATTCACTAAATGATAGTAATTTAAGTTTCATTCTTCATGTCTGTCAAAAAAACAGCTGATTTGGCATAGTGGTATGTTGCTCTGAGTGTAGTGCACAGGGTCCTGGGTTCAAGAATTGGCAGTTAAATGCATGGCGGTAGCACAATATTTTATTCTAGCAACTTTCCAAGATTATACAAGCAATGTTTAAAATGTGTCCCTGTTTTTTTGGGCTTTTGCCCCCCCCCAATAAATTTTGGCTTTTCCAGATTTCTTGTGCTCATGTGATGCAAAATTGAGAGATGCAGTTGAGTGTCGAGTGGATTTTACAAGGAGCTGATAGCTTCAGGGGAAGTTAAGTTTAGTGCTGCTTATGCTGAAGGCTGCTTGCTTTGTTATTAGCACAACAGGTAGTGTAATTGCTTTTGATGCAGAAGGCTGTGGGTTCTACTCACACAGTATGTAGATCCATTGCTGATACTGTACTATGTTTTACTTTTAAAGGCGTGGATGCTGCAGTCCTGAGAATGTCCTCTTAGCTGGAGATATCTAGTAGCTGTGAACCTGTTATCACTTTGCCATCCATTCCCTATTGCAATATTACTAGCGTATCATTTTTTTTTAATGTAACATAGGCAAGTTATTTCTCAAGGGCAACAGGCACTTTATTTGTAGATGAAACAATGAAATATAAAGTTATTTGCTAGTAGCAACCTCTTCATTAGTTACAGATCTCTTTAATGTGGAATTATTTAGATGACTTTTACTTCTGCAGAGATTGTGCATATTTACTGATACTGGTGAATTGTAGAAGTTTGAGTAGACTTTTATGATGGAAATGGTCTGAGTTTGGCAGTTTTGTCATTATTAGTGCATGCATTTTGTTTCATTGTTTACTGGAAAAATGTTTAAAATATATTTAAAACACCCTCTCACAACTGTACTGTATTATACAAGGAATATAATTTAATACAATTAGGACGGTGTATCAAATAACACATGTATGTTTCGTGTGCATGGGGCCTATGATTTGAAAACAGCCCAAAGTTAATCTTTATCTGCCACTGGCCAGATGTATTTTCTTTGAATGTGAGTTTCAATGCTGTTTCAATGAATGTGAGTTTCAAGGGCAGAGAAGTTTTAATGCTAAGTCTGCTTTCATTGTGAGACTGCATTGCTTTGTTTAGCAGATGTTTATTAGTGTGTGTACTGTAAAATGTAAAATAAAACTTTTAAATGAAATCCAAATCATTGTACAAGTAAAGCAGTATGCACATTACAGTGTTTATCGTAAATGGGGTGAAATAGCCAAGTAATGGGACATTGGAATGGCTGTGGGGGGGGGGACACCCCATTCAACCATGATATTGTGAGAGGGGGAAGGGCAACAAACCCAAAGACAGTCCCAGCTTAACTATACCTTTCAACTGTCCAGATTTTCACAGAATTAATAGATTTTTGCTTCTTATTTTTAGTTTATTCCTCATAAAATTTTATTTTTTTGGCAAATCATTTAGGAATGAAGTCACTAAATAATGACAGACATTGAGTGTCAGACTTCATACCCTTCAGAAAAATGCATGCTAAAGCAAGACCTGTTATTCTATCAACTGTCTAAGTTTATACACAAGCAATTTTTAGTACTGCCTGTATGTTCCCCCAATATATTTGGCCTTGTCCAGATTTCTTGCATTAAGAGATACGTGCAAATAAATTGCTTTATAGAATTAGGTATATCCAAACCTCTCAACAGTCCCCAACTTTGGCTCAAAAGGTTGCACTCCCCCTAATAATCCCTCTGCAAAATGGCAATTTTGGAAGAAAATTTGAAGGGTTTACAATTAATAAATAATTACAATGATCAGAGTTATAGATTACTTTTATTTCAGAAATGCATGTAGATTCTCTTATTTTGACAGCTGCTCAACTTAACAATACAAATATTAAAAAAGTGTCCCTTCTTTGACAGGTTCCCAGCTGTATTGCATGGCTATTTTATATTTTTGCATCACATTTTTTTCCCGTTTTTCATAAAATTGTGTTTTTCTGGCAAATTAGTGGCAAATAATTAAAGATTGAAGTTAGAAAATAATGATATACATTTCAGTTTCAGATTTCATACCCTTCAGAAAATTCATACTAATGCAAGACCTACTATTCTATTATCTTTCTAAGTTTATAAGAGCAATATTTAAAAATTGTCCTTATTGTTGGGCCTTTGTCCCACTTCTATTTATGACTATGTCCAGATTTCTTGCTCTGAGGTTGAAAGATATTAAAAATGTGTCAAGGCCATCACCATCAGCCAGAGACATTTCAAACTGTGACATATTGTTGCACCCCACTCCCCCATGTAGTGACTCTGGATGTGTCCAAAGCAAGGCAAGGAGCAGTTATGCAGTGTAAGTGTGCAGAGTAACCCCCCCCCCCCGTACACGGTAGACACAAGTACTACACTGGATTTTCATCTGTCCTTGATTTTGTAGAATGTTCTGGTTTTATGTCATATTTTTATACTGTTTATTTATTCTTCTTCTTCTTCAGAAAATGTATGTTGTTGCAGTGCCTATTGCTCTGTGTTTGGTAGCAGTGCTTTAATGACCATCAGGTATGTTTGTCTGAGATTGTAAGATGCAAGTAAGCTTTAATAAGCATACTGTTAAAGAACTACCAACATTGAAAGCCTTTTTTGTTGTTGCCATGCAGAGGATATTTACATAACTAGATAATGTATAAGCCTTAGGTATTGAAATGCGTACAACAGTATTTGTAATAAAGGACAGATTTTCTGTATTTTAAGAAGCTGGTTATATTTGTTGGAAACTTGCAGTCATTTTTGCAGGCTTTACCTATAAATTAAACAGAATGCCAATCTATCATTTCTATTTCTATTTCTTTTACCGCGGTGCAAATGCACAGGCTGGTTCCTACCATCAGTCCCATTATAAAATATCCACAAGGAAAAAGGGTAATAACTATATCCTTGTTGTATTAGCATTATACCTCATGGAAAGCACTCACGGGCAGGCAACATAACAGTATTTTTAACATAGCTGGTAGTCTAAGTCCAGACAGATAACACCTAGTCTATAATTCCAGTCCTTTGCTAATTCGGTTTGAATTTGTGTGAAGCTAGAGAGTAAGTCTAAAACTTCACCTGAATTATCTCCTTTTACTCAAAAATCAGGTCTAAGAAATATCAACAGTGGTTTTCTATACTTACCTGTAGTATAGGACCTTTAAGACCCAGAAAGCTCCTGGTTGGTGTTACACCCCTCCCTCTTTCCTCTGACGTAGGAGAGTTTACAAAGTCCCTGCTAGTTTCCGCCATTTTTTAAAAAAGTACTGTTGTGTTCTGCCCAGTTGCCTGCTCCTGTCTCGAGGTATGCTACCAAAGATTATTTTTGTTTCTGTCCTCCTGAAATACCTCTGTTGTTGAAAAAATTGTAAGTGTTTGAAGCATATGTCATCACGAATGATACCAATGTTTAGAGGTAGCTTGCTTAGTGAATGTGTCTAGCGTTAACGCTTTACCAAAGTATAAGTGCTGTTTTAGTGACTTTAGTAGCTGTTCTGTTCTTTTGATTTGTTCAAGCTTACTGGCGACGTAACCACCTTTCATTAGGTATTAATCGCTACTATCAAACGACCTGTTTTTACTCTTAAAGAATTGTAAACGCATAAGCCATTGGCGTGCTGTTCCTGATTACACATTACAGTAACAGCGCGCTTCTAAACCTACGATGCATGCAGATTCCTATCTATTTATTTATTTTTTTATTTTATTTTACATTTGTTGACCGGGCTAGTCTAGCTGGACCAAAGTCCATTTTCAGTAGAGGCCCGGGGAGAAAAGCTCCACAGATAAAAGCAAGGTAATAGAAAAACATGTACAATACACTTTTGAGACATGCAATGAGCAAAAATACAATGATATTAGTCCAGGTCTGGTTATACAAATCTAAGAAAAAACAAATAATACCAACTACGTAATAAGTACGGCATTGACTACTTTCAGTAGGGAGGGAGGGAGTATTATGTAGTTCAAATGTAATGCATACTTATAAAAACATTAATTGTAAAAAAAAAAAATATTTCTTTTTTTTTTTTTTTCTTTCATATTTGAGAATGGTAGTAACAATGTAATCATTAAGTCATTTGTGATCAGAGAGAAACATTGCAGAGTTGATTAAAGAAATATGAAAGTAGAAAGATGAAAGCAGGTTAGTCTGGACTGGTGCAAGAGCATAGCCAGAAATTGTTTAGATGTAAAAGAAGTTGTTTTTTAAAGAGAGGAAGAGTGGCTAGAGAAGAGATGTGTGAGGGGAGGTTATTCCATATTTTACCAACTGAGTTTGAGAAAAGGCAGTTTCCTGCAGAATTTGTAATTCTAGTAGTGTTGACTTGTAGCTTTTTGGAGGAGCGTAGTTGTTTCAGGTTGTTGTAAGGAGTCAAGAGGTTGCTAAGAGCTGGTGTTTTTGATGGTTGATAAAGAATTTTATGTGCTATTAAAAGTTGTTGATAGATAAGCTTGTTAGGAAGTTCCAACCAGTGTAATTCTTTTAGGTTTAGACAGTGGTGGGTTCTATACTTAGATGCTGTGGCAAATCGAGCTATATTGTGGTAAGATGTAGTTAGTTTCCTAAGGTTACCTTTAGAGAGATTAGTGTAAATAGGGGAAGCATACAGAAGGGTAGAGATAAGATGGGATTGTGCTAAGGTGGTCCGTGCTTTGGGTGTAAGGAAGGGTTTGATTCTATACAGTGAGCCAATCTTTTTATTCACTGCTTTTATTGTGTTATTGATGTGATAATCAAAGTTAAGATTATTATCAATAGTAACACCTAGCAGTTTTGTAGTAGAGTCAGGGGAAATGTGGGAATTATCACTTGCAGTAATAGTGAAGTTTAGTGGAGTAGATTTGTGGGTAGGCGAGAATAGTAATAGTTTAGTTTTCTTGGGGTTCAGGAGAAGACATCTTTTTGAGAACCATTGTTCAACGGTTGAAAAGGTTGATTGGGTCAGAGACTGGAGTACTATTTGAGAGGAAGCCGTACAAATTATGGTAGAATCGTCTGCATATTGTATGCAGGTAGTGTTTTGGATAGATGATTGGAGATCATTAATAAAGATAGAAAATAAAAGTGGGCCTAGTATAGATCCTTGAGGTACTCCTAGAGAGATAGTTAGTAGAGCAGATAGAGAATTTTTCCAGAGTACTGCTTGTTGTCGGTTTTCAAGATAGGATGAAAACCAGGTTATGGAAGAGTAATCCAGGGCAAGGGATTTAAGTATGTGTAGAAGAAGTGTATGGTTTACCATATCGAAGGCTTTTGACAGGTCTAGGAAAAGAGAAGAGGTTAGTTTGTTGTTGTTACGGTTACAGTTGATAGTGTTGGTAAAAGAAAGTAGAGCTATGGTATTACTATGTGAGGGTCTGAATCCATGTTGAGTGTTAGCTAGTAGATTGTTATGGAGGAGATGGTTGAGTAGTTGTTTGTGTATACATTTTTCCATGATTTTGGCTAGAGGAGATAATAGTGCAATGGGGCGAAAGTTAGAAAGGTCAGTAGATTTACCTCCTTTGTGTAAGGGTATGATGTATGATATCTTCCAGATTGCTGGGAAAGTACTTTCTTTTATGGATCTGTATATTAGGATAGAGACAGGGTAGGCAATAGCTTTAGCTGCTATTTGCAGGAATTCAGCAGGAAGCTTATCTGCTGAGGGGGTCGTGGGTTTCAGTTTTTGTAAAAGTGATTGTATATTTGAGGTGGATATGGGTTGAAGTCGAAGGGGAGGAAGAGAGTTGTTGATCCTACTTAAGAGCAGCTGAGAAGTGTCAGGAGATAGGTGGTTACCTAGACTTTGTATGGAAGTGGTAAAGAAAGTATTGAAGTTGTTGGCTATTAAAGAGGGATCATCAGGGTTTGAGTCCTATGGGTTGGGTGTAACTGTTTTGCCTGGGGTAAGTAGATTGTTAATAGTAGACCAGAACTTTTTTGGGTTTTTTTTAGTGGATTGCTGAAGTTTAAAGTAATAATTCTTTTTATCTGAAAGGATGGCACTTTTGGTACTGTTTCTAAGCTCTCTAAAGGTTTGATGATCTGTTGGGTTTCTAGAGGAACGCCATTTGTTCCAAGATTTAATTCTGAGTATTATTTTATGCTTAGTATTAGAGGTTAGCCAGGGTGCTGTTTTAGTTTTTGTTCTGATGGAGTGACTTGGGGCATGTTGGTTTAGGATTGCAAGGAATGCTGAGTTGAAGTGTTCAACAGCCTTGTCGAGTGTGAGGTGTTTTAGAGGGGTCCAGTTGTATTGTGAAAGTTCTGTTTGAAACAGCTCGGGATTAAATTGTTTTTTGGAGTATAGTGTTCTGTGAGAGGTAGGTAAGTTTAGGTTAGTTTTAGCTCTAATGATGTAGGTGAGGGAGTGATCACTAAGGTCATCTGGAAGGATGCCAGTTTGGTAGGTTTGCAGGGGGGAGTTAGTAAGGATCCAGTCTAGGGTGGTTTCTTTGTTGCTTTTTTATTGATTCTAGTGGGACTATTAATGAGTTGTTTGAAACCATGAAGGTTTATATGGGAAGTAGGGTTAGTATTGTTACATGATTTCCAATCAATGTTAAAGTCCCCAAGGTATAGTGTTTCTTGAGGGAGTTTATCAGAGAGTTGTTCAAGAATTTGTTCTAAGGTGGGGATATTATTTCCAGGGGGGAGATAAGCACAGATGATGTTTATTGCTTTAGAAGTGTTGATTTGTGTTTTGGAGCAGATTATTTCGGCATTGTTGTCTTGGGTGAGGGTAAGGTCAAGAAGAGTAAGCTTTAGGTTTGTTTTATATATAATTGCTACTCCCCCACCCTTCCTGGTGGTGCGATCAAGTTTAACAATCTTATAACCAGGTGGGGTAATTTCAATATCTTTAATTGAAGGCTTTAGCCAAGTTTCCGATGAGCATAAAATATCAAAGTTGTGTGTCTCTAGTAGGGCATGGAGCTGACTAGTTTTATTACAGATGCTACGTATATTGAGATGGGCCACGGATAGTAGGTTAGAGGGTTTAGAGGATGAGTTAGAGAATTGGTTTGGTATGGTTTCTATGTGTTTTGGTTTTATTATCTTGTGAGCCTGGGTTGGTGTGTATGTCACCATCTTGTAGTAGATGGAGTAGTGTAAAATATTTTTCTAGTCTAAGTTTTTGGAAAGCATCAAATATTTTCTTACTTTTAGATTTTTGCTAATATCTAATAATGCTAAATAATCTAATATTTTGATTCCTTCCATATTGTTATTGTCTCAATAATCGGTGGCTTAAAGGAACTGTATAACCAAACACCATTCAGCGCCAACTATAATTTTTGTATGAGTAGTTTATGTTTTGATTTGGTGATTATTTGGTAATGCTTTATGTTTGTGTATTCTGAATAAGGTCTAAGGAACTTTGTTATAGTTAAACGCATTGGGAATGTTGTTAAAGTAACCCAACGCCAAAACTCACGTGGCATTTCTACCATGAGTTAATTTCAATTCACGCTCTTTCAAGGGGACTTGCTGACATTGATTATCCTGCTCACTGCTTGTTTTATAATAGCCTATTGAGAGATTGTGTATTTCCAGCCAGGCAACCTCCTGTACATGCTTTGTTTAATTAGCAATAATCTGCTACTTGAAACTGATAGAATAATTATTGTTTTGCTCAAGTTTTGTTATAGTGATATTGCTACACTACAATTAAGTCTTGTACATTTTATCTCTTCTTAGGTACTTGCTCCTTACACAATAACCGCGCGTCACCCAAGTACTAGTCATTGAAGTCAGGAAGAACTTTTACCGCGGTGCGAATGCACAGGCTGGTTCCTACCATCAGTCCCATTATAAAATATCCACAAGGAAAAAGGGTAATAACTATACCCTTGTTGTATTAGCGTTATACCTCATGGAAAGCGCTCACGGGCAGGCAACATAACAGTATTTTTAACATAGCTGGTAGTCTAAGTCCAGACAGATAACACCTAGTCTATAATTCCAGTCCTTTGCTAATTCAGTTTGAATCTGTGTGAAGCTAGAGAGTAAGTCTAAAACCACCTGAATTATCTCCTTTTACTCAAAAATCAGGTCTAAGAAATATCAACAGTGGTTTTCTATACTTACCTGTAGTATAGGACCTTTAAGACCCAGAAAGCTCCTGGTTGGTGTATCCCCGCTCCGCTTCGCCCTTGCTTCGCTCGGGATCGCTCCGCGCCCCACCCTGCCCCCTTATCCCACCCACCCCCACTATCTCTACATTTATTAATTTAGAAAAACACATCCCACTTAGCTCTGAGCCAATCACACTCGCCCACCCATCTAACATATCTCCTCCCACAACCCCATTTATTACCATTACTAGGCAACCACTTCCAGGACTTACCTATCCCATTAGTTAAACCCTCCTCTATAACATGGGTAAAGTAATGGATCTTATTATCCCACTCATTATTTTCCCTTACTATTTATCCAGGTATGAAACCCAAAAACTCATGGGATTTCACTACCCCAAGGGCCAAACTTGTAATCTTATAAATGCTCTCCCTAAAGAGATTTCTCCTTTTTATTACCCCATAAGAACCCTAGGCACTAAAAGCATTTATCTCACCCAATCATATCCAAAGGCAACAACAACAAAACATGGACAAAAGGTACTATATAAACTTCTAAGACTCTTGGACCATCTGAAGAAATGTATTACTAAAGATGGTGATATACACCCGAACCCAGGCCCATCCACCAACCCCGACTCTGTCACACCAACATTAGTCCAAAGATCAGCTAGCTCTCTTCTTATCTTCCATCTTAATCTAAGAAGCTTAAACAATAAGGTTCACAATTTACATGCTATGTTAGCCACACATCTCCCTGACATGATGTGTCTATCAGAAACATGGCTCAAACCAGTCACAAAAGATGAAGAGATTCTCCCACCTGGGTACAATATTTTAAGGGTTGATCGGGAAAAAAAAGGGGTGGTGGCATAGCTGTCATGTATAGAAGTGCCCTTAATATTATTATGAATCCTATACAACCACCTAAGGTTGCTAATGTAGAGTTAATTGCCCTAAAACTATGCTTGAATAACCTAAAAAGTATCAACCTCATTGTAATCTACATTCCGCCTGGGAATAACCTAGAACTTATGGAGTTTACACTAAACTGGTTAGCCTCTAACTACCCTCAAGAAACCATAGTACTAGGGGATGTCAACATTGACTGGACTCAATGTTCCGCACAGACTAATCCCATGCCCATTAATTTATATGGGTTTTCCCAAAATATTGTCTCTCCAACAAGAGTCGGAAATGCTCACCAAAAGGAGAGTATAATTGACTGGATTCTTACTAATAATGGCACACATAACTATAATACCGGGACCCTCCCTAATGATCTTAGTGACCACCTCATCACATTCATAATTAAACACAAATTTACCAACATAAACCTTCCCATTTATAGACTTGTTAGAAATAGGAAGAAATTTGTTCCAACACAATTCTTAACAGAACTCAAATCCTGTAACTGGTCCAAGCTAAAAACTCTGCCTCTTGATGAGAGTGTGACATTCTTTAATGACACATTCCTCAACATTCTGGACTCTCACGCACCTAACCGACTTATCAGAACCAAGACACGGATAGTACCCTGGCTAACTAGAGAAACCAAATCCAAAATTAAACTTAGAGATAAGGCCTGGAATAAATGGAGAACTACTAAGGCACCTCAAGATCGCATTAAATTCCAGCAACTTAGAAATGGTACGAAAAAAGACATTAACCTGGATAAAAAGAACTATTTCTGTCACCTCCAAGATAAACACCAGAATAACCCAAAGAAGTTCTGGGCAGGTCTAAATAATCTCCTCCACTCAGGGAAATCATCTACTCCTACCCCTGAGACACTTATTGGTAAAAACCCAGAAGAAGTAGCCAATACCTTTAACTCCTTTTTTACCGAGACCATCCAGTCACTAGCCAATCAACTAACTCCTCCTTCCTCCCCCCATTCAATGTTACTGATGTATCATTCTCCTCCTTTACTTTTCAGCCGACACCCACCTCTTACATTAGAACCTTATTGAAGAAACTTAAACCAACCACCCTTTCGGCCGATCGACTCCCAGCCGAATACCTGCAAATAGCAGCAGATGTTATAGCCTACCCTATCTCAATCCTGATTAACCGAACTATAACAGAGGCCACTATCCCTTCCATATGGAAAATATCCTATGTCATTCCACTTCACAAGGGTGGCTCCTCCACTGAACCATCAAACTATAGACCCATGGCAATATTGTCTCTAATAGCCAAAATTATGGAAAGATGTGTTCATAAACAATTACTCCACTATCTCAACCTAAACAATCTACTGTCCAAATCTCAACACGGTTTCAGACCCCACCATAGTACGACCACCGCCCTCCTTTCCTTTACTGACTCAGTCAATAAAAATCGTAATAACAAAAAAATAACCTCTGCCCTCTTTCTTGACTTGTCAAAAGCTTTTGACATGGTCAGTCATCAGATATTGCTCCACACCCTGGAAACCTTCCACCTTGACAATCCAGCTATTAGCTGGTTCAACGCTTACCTCTCTGGAAGGCAACAAGCAGTCCAATGGCAAAATAAGCTCTCTCACCTGCTGCCTAATACCATAGGAGTTCCCCAGGGCTCCATACTTGGTCCCCTTCTCTTTTCCGTATTCATAAATGAACTTTACTCTGTTATCCCTAAAGCCACCTGCATCCAATACGCAGACGACTCCACCCTGATCTGCTCTGATGTCTCTCTCTCTGATCTACAAGCAGTAACCCAACACTGCTTTGCTACAGTATAAAAATGGCTCGCAGAACGGAAACCTCATCCTAAATCCAAAAAAAACTAAGTTACTATTATTTTTTCCCACCTCAGTTCCTCCACCAGTTCAACTTTCTCTACTATCTAATAACAGTACCTTCTTCGTTCAATCTATTAATGGTACCATTATTGAGCCTGATACCAACACTAAACTATTAGGGGTCACCATTGATAACAAGCTTAGATTTGATATGCATTTCAGTCAAACCATAAAGACAGTAAATAAGAAACTTGGATCCTTGTATAGAATTAAAAACTTTCTAACCCCTATTGCCAAACTAACTATTGCACGTACGCATCTCCTCTCCACCTTATTGTACGCATCTCCTGTCCTTTCCTTCCTCAACAAAATTGAGATTAATAAGCTCTCTGTTGCCTATAATCACATTGCCAGATTTGTAACAGGTGCACCTCATAGAACTCATCACTGCCTTAACCTAATGAAACTTGACTGGCTAGAACTACCCAATCTTCTCAAACTGAACCAACTCACTGAAGCGTTTAAAATAATTAAGCAACCTGATAAAACCCCTTCGCTGAATAACCTTCTGATTCCCTATACCAATCTTAGCTGTCTTCGCTCCTCAAACAGATTTCTGGTCCAAACCATCAAATCTAACAACTCGGGTGGCGAAGCTCTTTTTGCCAATTCTATAGGAAAGGTTTGGAATTCCCTCCCTAATACCCTAAGACTTACTACCTCCCTTTGTCAATATAAAAATAACCTTAAACAATTTTTTAAGTCACATTGGCTTTGCCCATGTAATAATCCAGACTAGTCCTCTTAGAAACATACTATAACCTACTCCACCTGTACTTACTAGGCGCTACTCTTGTTTCTCTAAGTTTCAAATAATTATAAACCTACGTCCACCATTTTCTACAGTAATCAAGTTCCTCAGTGCCTGGCTGTCTTCTATAAGGGCTAGGATCTTGTAACTAGATATAGTAACATTATTCCATTTTGAGTTGTAATTAAATCATGCTGTTGGCAAATGTATCTAAACCAAAGCAAAGTATTCAATCATGTGAATGGGTGCTTATCTGTATGTAAACTAATGTCTGTACTCTTTTCTCTGTGGAGCTTTTCTCCCCGGGCCTCTGCTGAAAATGGACATGTATCCAGTCCATCTATCCCGGTTAACAAATGTAAAATAAATAAAATAAATAAATCATTTGTGGTCCATAACCTGTGCAGTAATCCTTTAAGCAATTTATCTTGAGCTTGTTTCTTGTTTGCTGTTCATTTTTTACTTTGATCATGTTTTTCCCATGAAACAAGTAGATAGTTGTCAGGCAGCAGGTCTTTTTTGGATAAAAACATTTTTACAAGTTGGGGTATCACAGAGATTGCTACTTTCAGCATGTTACTTGGTACTTTTATAAAGATGAATATAAATTATAATTAGAACTGCAGTGCAAGGAGAAGTGGTTTGAGTTAAGTGCTGCTTCTTTTTTATACTTGATTTTGACTGACATTCCAGTAATGTATTTAAAAAGTAATTTATTTTTTCATGCCTCACAATCTTTATGTTTCCATCTCGATATTAAGTAAGCTGTCATGTAGCCAATGCATTGAAATATTTTTTTTCTTCTACACGTCATTTTGTCTTGATTGGACTCTCATAATGACAGTTTGGCACCCAGGGCAGTGTATTTAATTAAAGTCCTGGTTTTTGTGGTTATGAGCATAGCCCCACCCCTTTCTAGTTACTCACACCCCTTTCCATTAGCCCCACCCATTCAGCTGTCTCCTGCAGCCCTCCTTTCATTTGAAGTCACCAGTTGCCACTGATAAGTGGTCAGGTTTTCTTGCTGTAGAAATTAAAATTGAATTGGCACATTGGTCCACATAGCAGCTGAAACAAGATGAGCAGAAAGGGTTAAGACCAGTGATTGTTCAAATGCAAACATTTGAATTGAAGGAGAGGCTAAGAAACATTTAGAAATCAGGAAAGTAATTGAAGATTGGAGAATCTTCGGTCTTTATAGTGTGTGACTACTTCTTTGAAACAAAGGATGTGGAATATAATGCTTCCAGTTATAAAGAAATGCAAGGCTAAGAAACTACAATGGAAATCTATATACCATGCATCTCTTAGGATTTTTCATGCAAGGAGTTACCAAGACATTTCTAAATCCACAGGAAGTGTTTAGGGTTACCACCTGTCCCACTTTGCGAGGGACAGTCCCTCTTTGGGCAGTTGTGTCCTGCAAAATATTGTGAGAAAATGGCAAATGTCCTGAGATTATAGGACAAAATTATTTTCTGTATTGTATGTAATAGTTGCATAAAACAGTTATTCTGTATCTGAAACACCTAAATGTTATACGAAACAGATTAAGGAACAAAAATGCTACAAGAATTAACTTTTATTCAGGCAAACAACTGAAGTTCTGTCCTTTGTACTGGCCGTGGGTATGTTTTGCCCTGCAAAATCTGATGTTTGTAGCACAAATGTCCCACTTTGGCCATTTGGAAAGGTAGCAACCCTAGAAGTGTTGGATTTTATTAAAATGCCAAATAATTTGAGTGGATGCAGGCAATACAGGTAGTCAGAGGAAGGACTCATCATCTTCTTAGGAAGGTAATACTATGGATGGACTGGAGACAGAAAAGGGGATATTTTCCTCAATTCAAAAAACATTAAAGGCTTATTATGAGGTGCAACTGACCCAGGCAGATAGAAAGAGAAAGCCAAATGGGCACTGATGAAGAAGTCATTGTATTAACAGAGACTTTACAGTATAAATACAAAATGGTTCATAGTGTACTGATGGATGTTGGAATGCTGAGATAGTTTTGAAACAAACTGTAGATCATTTTTATCAGTGGATCCAACAGAAGATGGATATTGCTGTTGTCTAGCTTACAAATTAAAATGCGAGTAACTGGACTGTTATTGACTACAGGCTGTGGACAAGGTAGTGAGATTTACCTTATTGCTACTTTTTATTTCTTCTCATTTGCTTTAGCATTTAACATGAATGTAGATTTATTTAATGTCTTTCTTCTTTATAGAAATTGCATGTTTAATTGAGGTAAGACTGAACTCTCATACTGTGTAATATTCTATATGTAGCTTTATGTTTTTTACAGAAGGATTCTCCATTTTACAAGTGTGAAGATGAAGATAGTTTTGAAGCAAACTGTAGATTGTTTTAATTAGTGGAACCAACAGAGGGAAGGCTGCATATTGCAATTGTGTGGCAAATTCTTGCTAAGGCCTGAGAGGAGATGTGGGTAATTGCACTGTAAGTGTGTGTATACCATGGACAAGACAATTAGACAGACTTTACTTTTTTATCTGTTCTCATTTGTATTATCACTTAATACGGAAGGATATTTATTTTCTCTTCACAGAACTTGTACATTTAATGGCCGAGGTAAGAGTGAACCCTCAGCCTCTGTAATATTTTATATATTTATTTTTTTCGACACTATAATAGTCTATTGTACAAGTGCAGGAATGTAAAAAGATTCTTGAAATGGGCAAAAGGATTCTTGTTTTTTCATGTAAGCATTCATAGTAGTGGAAAATTGCAGTTCATTAAATTTATAGTTGTTTATGGTAAGAGCACATGTCTAAAGTAGCTTTTAAGCTTTAGTAGTGAGGATTTTAATTTAATGCTGCCCAAATATGATAAAACTAATAAAAGACAGGTAAAGTTACAGGAATGGAAGTGCAGGGGAGGAGATTGATATGAAATAATTCTGGCTATAAAGGGGAAGAAGGAGCAGAGATGTATGAATAGAAAGGTGTTCAATTTATTGGACAACAAGGAAACAGGAAGAGGTGATACAGATATTATACAGAAAGGTAATATAGAGGTATCACAAATTAATGATTGGGAGGGAGGTAAAGGTGAAGACAGCCATTGAGAAGAGAGAGCATTTATCATGTTGTTGACCAAAAGGATACAGGACTGTTTGTACTGAGTGAAATTCCTGCTGAGAGAAGACTTATGCAGAACCCAGAAACCTCTGTTATTTGTAGACAGTGTGCAAACACCAGGATCTGTGTTATTAGTAGACAGCATACAAACACCAGGACCTGTGTTATTAGTAGACAGCATACAAAAACCAGTATCTGTGTTATTAGTAGACAGCATACAAATACCAGGACCTGTGTTATTAGTAGACAGCGTACGAACACCAGGACTTGAGTTATTAGTAGACAGCATACATACACCAGGAACTGTGTTATTAGTAGACAACATACAAACACCAGAACCTGTGTTATGATCAGACAGTGTACAAACATCATGACCTGTGTTATTAGTAAATAGCGTAAAAACACCAGGTCCTGTGTTATTAATAGACAGCATACAAACACCAGGACCTGTGTTATTAGTAGACAGCGTACAAACACCAGGACCTGTGTTATGAGCAGACAGTGTACAAACTCCAGGACCTGTGTTATTAGTAGACAGCATAAAAACATCAAGACCTGTGCTATTAGTAGACAGTGTGCAAACACCAGGACCTTTGTCTTCTGTAGACAGCCTACAAACACCAGGACCTGTGTTATTAGTAGACAACGTACAAACACCAGGACCTGTGTTATTAATAGACAGCATACAAACACCAGGACCTGTGTCTTTTGTAGACAGCATACAAACACCAGGACATGTGTTATTAGTAGACAGCGTACAAACACAAGGACCTGTGTTATTAGTAGACAGCATACAATCACCAGAACCTGTGTTATTAGTAGACAGCGTACAAACACCAGGACCTGAGTTATTAGCATAAAGCAAACAAACATCAGAACTTGTGTTATTAGTAGACAGAGTAAAAAGACCAGGACATTTGTTATTAGTAGACAGCATAGAAACACAAGTACCTGTGTTATTAGTAGACAGCGTACGAACACCAGGACCTGTGTTATTAGTAGACAGCATGCAAACAGTAGGACATACGTTATTAGTAGACAGCGTATGAACACCAGGACCTGTGTTATTAGTAGACAGCAAACAAACACCGGGACCTGTGTTATTAGTAGACAGCGTACAAACTCCAGGACCTGTGCTATTAGTAGACAGCATGCGAACACTAGGACCTACGTTATTAGTAGACAGCGTATGAACACCAGGACCTGTGTTATTAGTAGACAGCAAATAAACACCGGGACCTGTGTTATTAGTAGACAGCATACAAACACCAGGACCTGTGTTATTAGTAGACAGCATACAAACTCCAGGACCTGTGCTATTAGTAGACAGCAAACAAACACCAGGACCTGTGTTATTAGTAGACCGCGTACAAACTCTAGCACCTGTGCTATTAGTAGACAGCGTACAAACAACAGGACCTGTATTATTAGTAGACAGCATACAAACACCTTGACCTGCGTTATTAGTAGACAGCATACAAACTCCAGGACCTGTGTTATTAGCCAACAACATACAAACACCAGGACCTGTGTTATTAGCAGACAGCGTACGGACACCAGGACCTGTATTATTAGGACACAGCGTATGAACACCAGGACCTGTCTTATTAGTAGACAGTGTACGAACACCAGGACAATTGTTATTAGTAGACACCGTACAAACACCAGGACCTGTGTTATTAGTAGATAGCGTACGAACACCAGGACCAATGTTATTAGTAGACAGTGTACGAACACCAGGATATGTGTTATTAGTAGACAGCGTACAAACACCAGAACCTGTGTTATTAGTAGACAGTGTACTAACACCAGGACCTGTGTTATTAGTAGAAAGCATACAAAGACCAGGACCTTTGTTATTAGTAGACAGCATACAAACACCAGAACCTGTGTTATTAGTAGACAGCATACAAACACCAGGACCTGTGTTATCAGTGGCCAGCGCACAACCAACAGGACCTGTGTTATCAGTGGCCAGCATACAAACATCAGGATCTGTGTTATTAGTAGACAGATTAAAAAGACCAGAACATTTGTTATTAGTAGATAGTATACAAACACAAGGATCTGTGTTATTAGTAGACAGCGTACAAACATCAAGACCTGTGCTATTAGTAGACAGTGTGCAAACACCAGGACCTGTGTCTTTTGTAGACAGAATACAAAACCAGGACCTGTGCTATTAGTAGACAGCGTACAAACACCAGGACCTATGTTATTAGTAGAAAGCAAACAAATGTCAGAACCTGTGTTATTAGTAGACAGAGTAAAAAGACCAGGACTTTAGTTAATAGTAGACAGCATGGAAACACAAGTACCTGTGTTATTAGTAGACAGCGTAATGTATTATTAGTAGACAGCGTACGAACACCAGGACCTGTATTATTAGCAGAGAGCATACGAACACCAGGACCTGTGTTATTAATAGCATACAAACGCCTGGTCCTGTGTTATTAGTAGACAGTGTATGAATACCAGGACCTGTGTTATTAGTAGACAGCATACAAACACCAGGACCTGTGTTATGGTCAGACAGCGTACATTCACCAGAACCTGTGTTATGAGCAGATAGTGTACATACACCAGGACTTGTGTTATTAGTAGGCAGCGTACAAACACCAGGACCTGTATTATTAGTAGACAGCATACGAACACCAGGACCTGTGTTATTAGTACACAGCGTATGAACACCAGCATCTGTGTTATTAGTAGACAGCATACAAACACCAGGACATGTGTTATGAGTAGACAGCATACATTCACCAGAACCTGTGTTATGAGCAGATAGTGTACATACACCAAGGACCTGTGTTATTAGTAGACAGCGTACAAACACCAAGACCTGTATTATTAGTGGACAGCATACAAACACCAGGACCTGTGTTTAGTAGACATCGTATGGACACCAGGACCAGTGTTATTAGTAGACAGCGTATGAACATCAGGACCTGTATTATTAGTAGACAGCGTAAAAACACCAGGACCTGTGTTATTAGTAGACAGCATACAAACACCAGGACCTGTGTTATTAGTAGACAACGTACAAACTACAGGACCTGTGTTGTTAGTAGAAAGCAAACAAACATCAGGACCTGTTTTATTAGTAGACAGAGAAAAAAAACAGGACATTTGTTATTAGTAGACAGCGTACAAACACCAGGACCTGTGTTATTAGTAGAAAGCATACAAACACCAGGACCTGTGTTATTAGTAGACAGTGTACAAACTACAGGACCTGTGTTATTAGTAGAAAGCAAATAAACATCAGGACCTGTGTTATTAGCAGACAGAGTAAAAAAAAACAGGACATTTGTTATTTGTAGACAGCGTACAAACACCAAAACCTGTGCTATTAGTAGTCAGTATGCAAACACCAGGACCTGTGTCTTTTGTAGACAGCATACAAACACCAGGACCTGTGGTATTAGTAGACAGCGTACAAACACCAGGAACTGTACAGCTTACATACACCAGGACCTGTGTTATTAGTAGACAGTTTACAAATACCAGGACCTGTGTTATTAGCAGACATCGTCCAAACACCAGGAGCTGTGTTATTAGTAGACAGTGTACAAACACCAGGACCTGTGTTGTTATTGGAAAGCATACAAAGACCAGGACATTTGTTATTAGTAGACAGCGTACGAACACCATGACCTATTTTATTAGTAGTCCACAGACGAACACCAGGATAGTGTTGTTAGCATATAGCGTATGAACACCAGGACCAGTGTTATTAGTTGACAGCGTACGAACACCAGGACCTGTATTATTAGTAGACAGCATACGAACACCAGGACCTGTGTTAGTTGACAGCATACAAACACCAGGACCTGTGTTATTAGTAGACAGTGTACAAACTACAGGACCTGTGTTATTAGTAGAAAGCAAATAAACATCAGGACCTGTGTTATTAGCAGACAGAGTAAAAAAAAACAGGACATTTGTTATTTGTAGACAGCGTACAAACACCAAGACCTGTGCTATTAGTAGACAGTATGCAAACACCAGGACCTGTGTCTTTTGTAGACAGCATACAAACACCAGGACCTGTGGTATTAGTAGACAGCGTACAAACACCAGGAACTGTGTTATTAGTAGACAGCTTACATACACCAGGACCTGTGTTATTAGTAGACAGTTTACAAATACCAGGACCTGTGTTATTAGCAGACATCGTCCAAACAGCAGGAGCTGTGTTATTAGCAGACAGCTTACATACACCAGGACCTGTGTTATTAGTAGCCAGTTTACAAATACCAGGACCTGTGTTATTAGTAGACAGTTTACAAATACCAGGACCTGTGTTATTAGTAGACAGTGTACAAACACCAGGACCTGTGTTGTTATTAGAAAGCATACAAAGACCAGGACATTTGTTATTAGTAGACAGCGTATGAACACCATGACCTATTTTATTAGTAGTCCACAGACGAACACCAGGATAGTGTTGTTAGCATATAGCGTATGAACACCAGGACCAGTGTTATTAGTTGACAGGGTACGAACACCAGGACCAGTGTTATTAGTAGACAGCATACAAACACCAGGACCTGTGTTATTAGTAGACCGTGTACAAACTACAGGACCTGTGTCTTTTGTAGACAGCATACAAACACCAGGACCTGTGGTATTAGTAGACAGCGTACAAACACCAGGAACTGTGTTATTAGTAGACAGCTTACATACACCAGGACCTGTGTTATTAGTAGACAGTTTACAAATACCAGGACCTGTGTTATTAGCAGACATCGTCCAAACAGCAGGAGCTGTGTTATTAGTAGACAGTGTACAAACACCAGGACCTGTGTTGTTATTAGAAAGCATACAAAGACCAGGACATTTGTTATTAGTAGACCGTGTACAAACACCATGACCTATTTTATTAGTAGTCCACAGACGAACACCAGGATAGTGTTGTTAGCATATAGCGTATGAACACCAGGACCAGTGTTATTAGTTGACAGGGTATGAACACCAGGACCTGTGTTATTAGTAGACAGCGTACAAACACCAGGACCAGTGTTATTAGTAGACATCGTACGAACACCAGGACCTGTATTATTAGTAGAGCGCGTACGAACACCAGGACCTGTGTTATTAGTAGACTGCAGATAAACACCAGGATCAGTGTTGTTAGCATATAGCATATGAATACCAGGACTGTGTTATTAGTAGACAGCGTACGAACACCAGGACCTGTGTTATTAGTAGTCCACAGACGAACACCAGAATAGTGTTGTTAGCATATAGCGTACGAACACCAGGGCCAGTGTTATTAGTTGACAGGGTACGAACACCAGGACCTGTGTTATTAGTAGACAGCATACAAACACCAGGACCTGTATTATTAGTAGAGAGCGTGCGAACACCAGGACCTGTGTTATTAGTAGACAGCGTACGAACACCAGGACCTGTGTTATTAGTTGACAGCGTGCAAACACCAGGACCTGTGTTATTAGTAGACAGCGTACGAATACCAGGACCTGTGTTATTAGTAGACAGCGTACAAGCACCTCAGCTAATGTTTATACTGCCTTTCATATTATATGTTTAACACCTCAGCTAATGTTTATACTGCCTTTCATATTATTTGTTTAGCACCTCAGCTAATGTTTATACTGCCTTTCATATTATTAATTAATCATTTTGATTATTTATCTCTCAACATCACTTTAAAGTGACTTTGCAGATTATCTTCTGATTGTATGCATATCTGATGTCAAATAAAGTAATGTCTATATGTACATCCTCAATATTCTGTTTTAAATGAAAAAAACTAGCACAAGTTTCCTACACTTTGCATATCACATTTAAATCTACAATTTACTTAATAAATCTGTTTAGGTAAGGTGGTATTTGATAGATATATTAATAACAAAACTGGTCAGTACCTTGATGGATCTACAGTGTTTTTATTTTAGAAGATGTTTATCCTAGACATTTTCACAATTTACAAGTGATTTTTGTATGTAGTTATATTAATCAGTTTTCCTAACAAGTCGCACAGTTTGCTTCCACATTTTTTAATTCATTAGGCATCTGTATTACCGTTTTATTATCTTATGTGCCGTTTTAGTGTCTAAACATCTAATGTTCTTCTTTCGGCTTTTCATGGTTAAGGGTCGCCACAGCGGAATTCCAGTCCGCTAATGATTGGCAGTAGATTATTTTACGGGTGCCGAGGTGCCAGCTTGACGCCCAATCTTCAGCGAAGGCACACCCATTCTACGCATGTATTTCGAATGCCACTCGACCACGGGGAGGACATGCAGACTCCACACAGAAGGCGATCCAGCCGAGAATCGAATGGGAGAACCTCTTGCTGTGAATAATTTCCTAAAATAAAACTCTTCCATGTAAACTATTTCACTAATATATATGAACATTGAAGACTTCTGAACTACTATAAAGTTTATCATTTTTTTTCTTTTTGAATTCTTCTTTTCTTGTTATGAGAATAAATTTCACCACTTGTAGATGTAACACATAATAAGTTGTTTAAATATTTGCTCAAGGATTCTTACAGCTATAGTAGGGATAGCTTTTGACCATGCACTGCAAAGGCAGCGCAGTAACTTGCATCTTACTTAAACACAAAGGACAGTGTGTGTTTTCTGTTCTGACTTTGGTACTCTGTTTTGCTCTCTCTAAAATTATCTAAATAGTTAGCCATGTTGATATATCCAGCTTTATATATATATTTCCCATCATCTGCTAGCAGGTCTTATAGTAATATATCCTTTCAGAGGACTGTTGTACACAGTTAGATGTAGGTGAGTTCTACAAACTCATATGTCCCTTGGTACTATGTAATGCTAACAGTTTTATTTATTTATTAATTTTACATTTGTTAACTGCGAAACTCCGATTTGGAATGAACCAATTTTCAGTGGAGGCACGGGAGAAATGATCCAGATGCATGTCTTTGTAATGTGCAGGAAAATCACATGAAAGCAGGGAGGATATGCAGATTCCGCACAGAAGGCACCCCAGCCAAGAATAAAACCAGAGAACCTCTTGCTGTGAGGCGACAATATTACCACTGCACCACTGCGCTGTCTAATGTCTTTGAATTTTATTCACCTTTGTCATACATGATCACTAATGTTTGAATAAGTGGGCTTCAAAGCTGCATGCTCATGTACCACTTACAGTAATATCCCCAGCAGTTATGTCGCATTATTATTATTGTTTCCATTGTGAGGAAAAGTTAGTTGAATGCTTCATTAAGAGTTTGCTTATGCTGAAATGCAAGTTAAAGGGATATATAAACTCATAATCATTTTTAGTTAATTGTTCAATGCATTTGACGTAAGCTTGGAGACTGAGTATAATGGCAAACAGAATCAGCTGCTGTCCAAAGTTTGTTAACTTCTGGAATTATTATTCATGAGGCAAATTCTAAATTCATCTTATAGCATTGGATATAATATTTATGTCTTTTATTTTTTTTTGGAAGTTGTTCTGATAAGTACTTGCTGTCAACATTTGCTTGCACAAAGCTCTCATATGTGTTTCACTACTTGATCCATGGCAATTGAAGAAAGCAAATCATACCTGAGCTGTGAGGCAGTCAGCATTGATGTATCGAGCCTGTTTTTTTATGTACTAGCTGTGCCTGCCATGAGGTGATTAATTAAGGGTCAGCACTTGGAATTAAATAGGAACAATGCCACCATTAATGGACTGCTTTGCTTTATAGTCTATTATAGAACTATTATGTACAAAATGAGGACAGCAGAACACAATTTGTAATTATAAGTTCACTCTTAAAATATGCCATTCTTGACTTAGATTGTAGAAAGAAAATTAATTCTGTTCTGATCATTAACATTTAAAAATGCCAGCTTCTACTTTCTTTGTTTTAAGCATATGGAACTCTTGCTACCAAAATACATTTACAAATGAAAGGGTTCCACAAAATATCCATTTTATTTACAGAATAAATAAATCACATACCTCTGTTCTTCTGTAAAAACAAATAAAACGTATATAATAAGGGAATTTTCCATTTATGACCATATAATTTTGCTGGAAATCTAAAATATGAAGACTTAGAAAGTTGGTAGAAAAAAACATGGTTTGTGTTGGCCTGGATTTTCTGAAGCATATGAAGTTTGAAACTTAAATGTATGCCACTATTTAATGACTTCAGTCGTCAGTGATTTTCAAGAAAACCAACAAACAAATTTTCAGAGGAATAGACGAAAAATATGAGGCAAAAATGTAGACATTCTGTGCATACCTCTCAACCTCTTAGTATAAGAAATCTGGACAAGGTCTAAAATAGTGGTGTGACAAAGGCCTCAGAAAAGGGCAGATTTTATATATCAGTCTTACAAACTTAGAAAGTTGTTAAAATAACAGGATTTGTGTTAGCATGCATTTTCTGAAGAAAACCAAATCCAAAACTCAAATATGTGTGATTATTTAATGACTTCAATCTTCAGCGATTTGCCAGAAAAATCATAAATTTTATCAGGAAGAGACAAAAAAATGAGGAAAAAGTCTGGACATGCTGAGAAAATACGGACAGTTGAGAGCTATGATTGTATCAGTATCTAGACAGCTGAGAGGTATAGGCCTTAAAATAGTACACATGGATATTCATGAACTTGGACCAGGTATTTACATGTTCACCTGTCTATAAAGGACAAGGGTGCCAAACCAGGTGTAAATTTTTTCCATCCATGCATCCAGGTTGTACTTGAATAAAGTAAGAGATGTACTGAACTTCACATGGAAGGAAGTACCACTTAATTGTATTCTGTTTCAGACAATTGTTTCCCTCCTCTGTATGCAAGGTAGAGAGCTCTCCTTAGTGGCCACTAGGACACCGAGGAGAGGAACAGGACGCTGAGGCAGTCAGAACAGCTTTTGTGATTTAGTTTCTTGATTTTCTTGGTGAGAAAATGTTGTGCTCACTTACATTGAGTCAGGTGGTTAGACAGATGCACCCTGATTGGGGCATAATATTCAGTGATTGGCTTAAGTGCAGTGTAGAATGGAATGAGCACCTCCCTAGATTTGGATTCCACATCCGTGCTAATAAATTATGCTATAAAGAGGGACTTCTTAAAATGGTGATCAATTATACACTTTTTTTTGGAGATTAGTTTTTAGGTCATGGTTTTGACACCAACTAATTATCTGTGAGGTCTTACTGAAGAATCTTGTTGTCTTCTGGAGAGTTTATGATGGCACCAATATTACAGTCTTCAGTAAACTTTGTCAGCCATATTCCCTCAACATCTGCCTTGTCCTCTGAGCAGTAGATACCAAAATGGAGAGACCCAAGGAGCAAGCGCTGAGGTACTCTGCTAGCGACAGGTCCCTTGGTGGAAGTAGATCCACCCACTCTAATTCTTGGGATTTATTTGTGAGTCAGTTTGATATCCAATGAGTTACAAAGGGATTTACTTTTAATTATATTAATTTATTAACTGTACCCAGATGGTGGATACTGTTAAATGAGTCTGCTCGGTCCAGATAAGCAGTGTGAACAGATTTTCCCTCATCCATTGTTTCTGTTACCTTCTCAAAGAAGTCAACCAGGTTGATTAGGCAGGATCTGCCTTTAACATAACCAGCTTGGTCAATATTCTGTAGTTTGTATATGTCTTTGTTTATTAATTCCATATTGGTCCTTTCCATAACCTTTCATATCAGGTTGATCAGGATTATATGTCTATAGTTGTTGTGACTGGTTCACGCCCAATGTTTATGAAGGGAGATGACTGTTGCAGTCCTCCATTCATTTGATACAAACCCTGTTCGGAGGCTAATATTGAAAAATCTCTGTAGGAGGTTTGATGTGTAGTGCTTCAAGGTGACCAATAGGCATCCTGGTATGTTATCTGGTCCCATTGTAGTAGTGTTGTGGGCCTTGGTCATTGCCTTCAGGGCTTATTCCTGGGAAATTTGAGAGAGTGTGTTGACTCTGATAAGAAGTCTGAGCCTTCTCATCCTTGAGAGAGGGGATTGAAGATGGATCTAATGTTATCTGCTTGAAGACTATGTCTTCAGGCTTAGTGTATGCATATCATTTACTATTAGGCCTGTGCAGTTTTGAACATTATTTCTGGTGTTTCTGACATAGATAAAAAAAAAAAAAAATTGTGATTGTATTTTGCCTGGATTGCTATTTTTACATCTTATCTACCTTTGGTTCATTTAATTGGGATGAAATATTCTATGTTAGCCCCAGTAAAAGTTTTTTTTTTTTTTTTTTTTTTTTTTTTGGCAGCTGCAAAATTAAATTTGTTTTTACATGCAATGAGCTTTATTGCTTTTATTGTAAAGCCTGTTTATATTACAGTTCTACCATAAGGTTTTATTTTCAAACTTGCTGTTGCATTTATTTCAGAAGGGGACAGAAAAGTCTATGCAGTTAAGTAATGTAATAACATTTGTCTATGAAGGATTACACATTTTTCTCGGTCCTTAGGGTGGAAGGGAAGGTTAAATTTCGCCAAGTCATTATTCAACTTTAAAATATTCACTTTGACATAATCTCTGAATGTGTTAACGGAGGATGCTTTCACTTTTATTTTTGCGGCATACAGATCGTTTCAGTGAGACTTGTACTACATTCTTCTTACCATAAGTTACGTTCCACATTTTACATTATATGACGCTTCCTCTCATAGACTGATTTATATACAAATAATAGAGGGAATGGAATGTTTATTGTGTTATGCTTTAACTCAGACAGCCGTAAGCCGTAGACTTGGTTAGACATGCACAGATCACACGCCAGCTTGCTGCCTGGAGGGAAGCACACATTTGTTATAATGTATAATTGTTGCTGCATATGGGAAAGTCTGACTTAGTAATTCTGTTATATTGACATAGATATACAGCCTACTTGTTTGCTGTGTCAGTGTGTAGTTTCATTTTCTTTGTTCTTCAAACTTATTACTGCCCAATTTATTGTTCAGGAACCATCTTATTTCATATTAAACCTCAGTGGAACAAACTTTCATCAGCAAAAGAATTCTTTATTTATTTATTTAGTTATTTATTTTTGTATGCAACATATTTTTTTTATATTCCACATAATATATGTTGATTGGATTAGTTAAACTATCATAGGAGATTACTAGGCTGTCGACCCGGAGGTCATTTTAAGCCTAGCCATTTCAACCCGATAAAATACCGTAGAAGTACTAGAAAATATGCTAGATTGCATTTAGTGATGACTGCCCATGTCTAGGAATGCTGTGGGGTCTATCCTCATTAAGAATTTATGTTGTCTCATCCACTCACCCAGGTTCCTCTTGAACAGTGTTATACACGTACTCCATTTCACATGAATTGGTAGCCTGCTGCAGAGATATGGCAGTTGTTGGAAAATAAATCTGTCCCTACAGCATGTCCTATTTAAGTTGCAGTCCATATTTAGGTCCCTGGAATGGGTATCCCTAGACCCATTTGATTTACAGATATGCAGCAGGTTCATTAGGTTTGGGTCTTGGGTTGCTCTGTAGGCCAGGTATAAGTCTCCCCTAAGAAGTCTGTATGATACAGAGTGTAGTGACAGGGACTTTAGTTAGTCTGTGTAAGGCACATGCTGGAAGCTATTGATCTTCTTTGTTAGAAACCTCTGAGGTCTCTCTAATTGGTATAGATGCTTAGTACAGTACATACTTAATGGGGCGTTATACTCAATTATGGGCCAGATAAGTGCAGAGTATAGGGGGGTTATAACTTCTTTTGCTCTTGAGGTGATGCCTTTACTAATATACCAAACAGTAGGGGGCCCAGCACTGACCCCCGTGGCACCCCACTGTTAACAGGTCTGCTGGTTGATGTGTAGTCACCCACTTTGATAGTGTGTGTACAGTCTGTGAACCAATTGGCAACTCATCTTACAAAAAAGGGGTTTACATTCAGTTTGCTAGATTTATTGTCATGCCTGAATGTGGGATTGTGTCGAAAGCCTTTGACAAGTTGATGTATGCAGTGTGCAAAGATTTGCCCTCATCAATGGCCTCGGTCACACTTTCAAAGAAATCCACCAGATTTAACAGACAGGATCTGCCCTTCACAGAGCTAAACTGGGTAGCACCCAGGATTTGGAGGTCATCTATATCTTTATTTATGAGGGCCATAATGATACGTTCCATGGCCTTGCAGATGAGGCTGATCAGGCTCCTTGGTCTGTAATTCCCCAGGTCTGTTGCTAGGCCACCTTTGTGGGAGTAGGGGATTGCCTGTAGCTGTTCTCCATTCCACAGGCTATGACTGAAAAGCCTAGGATGTCATCTGGTCCCACAGAGGCTGTATTCTTTGTCTTGGACAGGGCTTTGGGCGGGTGTTGAAGGAGTGCTTGTTGCAAATTAGGATGGCATAAGGAAGTGAAATTTTCATCAAACATATTTGCTAGCAGTTTCACTATCTCTGTGGGGTCATTGTGTGTGATACCATTGGCCACCAGTTCTGATGATGCTTGGGTCCTACCCTTTACGTTATGTATATAGCTGTAAAAAGTCCTTATAGATATCCTAGGCAGTACTTGCTAGGTTTCTCTCAAAGGAGATCTTGGAGGATTTCACAGGTTGTCATATTTGCCTGTTAAGGCTGAGGAGGCTGCTTTTTGCTGGGTCCTTGTCTTTGTTTTTTTGGACAGCAACTTTTTGCATTTACTATAGAGTTTTTTTATGCTGGAAGTCCACCATGGCAGCTTGATTTTACTTGGGGCTCTGGCTTTGATTCTTTCTGGTACAGCTGAGTTTACACACTTGGGCAAGTGATTGTACATGTCTTCAGTGTAAGCTTCAGAGTAGTTACCACTTTCAGCTTGGGGTGAGGCTTGGAATGCATTTATACCTTCACCTAGGAGGGTATAGTTTACTGTGGTGAAGTTTTTTAGCTTGCTTTCACCCTTTGTGAGTTTTGGCATTAGTGTCAGTTCGAAGGTGACTGATTTGTGGTCATTTTAACTAATGAGGGCCCAACAGTTGCAGCAGTGCACCTGTTTGACAAGTTTGTGAGGACCAGATCCAGTATGTTTGTTCCTTTTGTTGGGATTTGGACAATTTTCTCCAGGGCATTTGAATTCACAAAGTCAAGGAACTTTTGTGCTAATGAGTTTGGGCTACAGTAGGTTTCCAAGTTGATGGTAGGATAATTGAAAATTGAAATCCCTCACAACCAGTGTGTTTGGTAAAATTCGGATTGTCTTCAGCTTAGTTAAGTAGGTTTGTGGGTGTTGTGACCCATGGATGGGGATCTTTAATTGGCTAGAACATGAATGGGGGTCTTACCCACCATATCCTGGACCAGGTGTAACTTCATAGAGTTGTCCAGTCCAACTAGACATGAGGTGAAGTTATCTCTAATATAGACTGAAACACTGCCTCCTTTGGTTTTCACATGTTCATTTTGAGATTTAAAGGTGTGGAAGGCATTGTAGCCCTGCAGGGCTGGGGTACTCTCTGATGCCTTAAACAAAGCTTCTGTGACTGCATAGATATCTGCATCTTCCATTGATAGAAGTACTTCCAGGGAGTGCAGTTTTTGATTTAAGCTCCTAGCATTTAGCAGCATGTCCCTTATTTTGTTCTGATTGGTTAATTTCACTTCAGTAATGTTGTTTTTGAGACTTTGCCTAAAAGCGGTACTATGGGGGAGGCAAGAGCCTTTGCCAGCAGCAGAAAGCCTAGGGGTGCCAGCTGCAAACTGTTTCTGGAAAAGCAGCGAGATTTGTCAACCATGGCTTCCCAGGCAGACAGTAACAGGATCCCCTTAGAATGACACCAAAAACTAAGATAATTATTGAAATCAATCATTTTTTGTTTATACTATGGCATCATTCTAGATGAGGGTCCTATGCTGCTCAAGGCTAGGGACATACCTGTCTGGGACACATCCTCAGAGAGCCAGACCATGTCTCTCTTCATGTAGTCCAGCAAGGTATGTCTCAGGTCATTCATACCAACATGAACTATGACAGAGTCATAATGGTATTTGTTGCTGAGAGACCTGAATGCATGCGTGATTTGGTGGATCCTGACAGCAGCTGACTGTGATTTTCTCCTCATCAAACCTGCTGAGTTGGACATCTGTGTGTCTCACTACTGAGTCTCCAAGGGCAAGAAAATGTGTTTTTTTTTGAGTGTTACACCTTATGGGCTTGGTGGGTAAGATACTGGTTTTGCTATGTCTCATGGGTGCTGTGGAGACTGTGTTAGCTGTATCACACTTGTGGTTAAGCGGTCTCTGGTGTTTCATTAAGTTTTTTGAGAGAACCTCAGAGAATGTGATTTACTTGTTTAATGCGTACTGTGTGTAAGCGTAGTGGTATGAGTACTGGTACTATGCGAATATGTAGTGATGTGCGAGTTGACAATTTTCTTAGTTTTACTGTTTTGAGTGAGAATGTGGATTTGAGATTCTTGCTGCAAATGCATCTCTTGCATTCTGTACTAGATTTAGTTATTAGTAGTCAGTTGTCTGTGTACATGAGGCAATTGCTACAGTGCCTCAACAGACCCAAGTCAACAAGGTTGGCAGAAAAAACAAGGGTAGTTTAACTGTCGGTAATGCTAGGTTGAAGACTGCTGTCACTAGGGGTGGCTTTTCGCAAATGATCACTGAGGAGCTTGACGAATGGATCTTTCTGCCTGAGTTTTAAGGGAAAGTTTGTTGAATTTAACTGTCCAGCTTCCGTGTAAATTTTATGCACTAGTATGCGGTGCTGCATGGAGCACAAACAAGCAGAACCCTGATCAAGTGCAGGGCCTAAATACCAGAAGCTAAAACCTGAAAAAACTCTATCTTATGTAATGAGCTGTATCTTAAGTTCATTAACGCACATGCTGTCTTTATGCTTTTACGTTCTGTTTAATGTTAATTTCATTATGTTTCATAAACCACTGATTTTCTTTTTTTTTTTTTAATTTATTTCCTTACTTTTCTTTTTTCTCTGGTAGCACAAAACTGATAATTATGTCATGTGTCTATATTTGCCATAATTTGATTTTGGGTGGTCTGACTTATACTAGTGCCTCAGACGTATTAAATAATACTTTTAAAATGTTTGATTGTGGATCAATTTTTTAGACACATTTTGCTTGGAAAGGTAGGGTTGTGCTGTGTTAAGGTTTGAAATATTGCAAAAGAATTGCTAGTTATGCAGTGGTTTTAATAACATATTTGTCACTTTTTGGCTACTTGGCCTGTATAGTTTGTAAAGGTGTATAAACTAGACACAACTTCAGATGTGTAGCAAATATTATGTAGTGGATTTTAATTTTAATTGTTGATTTTTTTTTTAATTGTTATAATGATATTAAGAATTGTGTTTTAACTTAATAATAAGCAGATTAGCTTAAATCTAATGTATTGTTCATTTATCAAATAAATAGTTGGGAAAAGTATTAACAGAACATTTTTGTGTCTTGTTTGGCTGAGTTTGTGGTTAACGTGTTTCTAGTTTCTTGACATTTTATTGATTTCATCTATTTGTGCTGCTTTTTCATTAATATGCTTTCCAAAGTTTTATGATCCATTTTTTTTTAACCTATTTAACCGTTATTATCAGTACACTCCTAAATCTGTACTTTGCAGTGTGCGATTTCTATAAAAGAAGAGGATATATTTATTTACTGCATAAGACTGTGGGTACTACTCCCACTCCAGGTAGTTTGATTACTAACACTGCAGAGTAGAATGTGGGGGGGGGGGTTGTTGAAATTCTGAGTGTGCTGTCCTTCGGATAAGATGTTAAACTGTTGTACACCAAATGTCTGAACCTGTGTTTCCCCTCATACTGAGCAGGATTGCTATCACAACAACACGTAATCAGTAAGGTAAAACTTACCTGTCTCACAACGGTTTAAACCCAGCTCACATTCCCTATTAGTGAGTGAACAAACCAATGGTGAATTATGCTTCACAATGATAGGAAGAGCCGACACTGAAGGATCAAAAAAGTGATGTTACTATGAATGCTTGGACGCCAGAAGCCAGTTATCCTTGTGGAAACTTTTCTGACACTTACTGCTTAAAACCTAAAAAGCTAGAAGGATCATGAGGCCCCACTTTTACAGTCTGTATTCATACTGAAAATCAAGACCAAGAAAGCTTTTGCTCCATGGGAGGTTTCTGTCCTTCCTGAGCTCACCTTAGGACACCTACGTTACTCTTTGACATTTGTACTGCCCCAGTCAATCTCCTCACCTGACATGGTCCCCGGAGTGGGTCATGCCCTGACATGCTGGCGCTTAGAGCCAGAAGTGAGAGCCCGAGTGGGGCTCGCCCCCCTGCCTCACCAGGTAGCTCAGGTGGATGTAAAAGATCCCACACCATCTATAGAAAAGATTAGAGGAAGTTCACTCCTGATGTCCTGGCCAAAGTTTCAGTTTTCAATAGTAATTTAAGTGTCACTTCTGGTCTCCCATGAAAAGAGGTTATTAGCCTGCTGGGACTACCTAACCTTATCAACAAGGGGAAAAAAAAAATAAAATGAATATATATATATATATATATATATATATATATATATATATATATATATATATATATATGAAAAAGTATACATTGTACTTTTTCTGCTATAAACTAATATTTACAATTTTATCACTATTCCTGTTCGTTTCAGAAAGATAACATATTAGCTTGTTTAGCATCGCTCCTGTTGTCGGCATGTCCTCCCCGTGGTTGATTGACATTTAAAGACATGCAGATAGGTGCGTGCGTGAATGGGTGTGCTTTCTTTGAAGGTTGGACGTCGGACTGGCAACTTGGCACCGTAACAATCCACTGACAATCATTAGCAGACCGGAGTTCCGCTGTGGCGACCCCTAACTGGGAAGAGCCAAAAGACCTTTGTTTAGCAATGCTCCTGTACCCATTTATGTTGGTCAGATGAAATACATACAATAACTAAAGTCTGAAGGCATCAAAGAAGATCAGGAGGTGGGTACTTTGGATGGCAGATTATGGCTTAAGTTTGTTAATTCTTTTGCAGCTTCGCCTGTTTTTCAGAAAGACAACATAATGTATACTGTTAACCTTTGCTGATCTTTGTGATGAAGACATCTGCTCTTGTATAAATGTAGGAGGTGATGCTTAATTACCGTTGATTATTAATTATTCCACCAAACATCACAGATATATTTTATGATAATTCAAACCAGAGTTTTTCTTTATGTAAGCCTAATTATACAATAGCAGATTAACTTCTAAAAAATCATGCTGCCCCCCATTAAATAAACTAAGCTTTCAGATACTGGCTAAAACTTTATCTACCTCCTTGGAGTTTTTTTTGACAATGTCAAAATGACAAAACTACCAACATAGCAAAACAAAATCAAAGCCATGTTAAGGTGCTTCTGCTCAGTGCTTGGAGCCTAATCAATAAACTATACACCCTACAAGCTCTACTCAGTCTGGAGAATGTAGACATCTGTGCTGTTACTGAGACTGGTTTAAAGTCACAGAAGGTACTCCAGAACTGCAAGGTTATAGTGACTTCTAAATATTAAGCAACAACACAGACAGGAGCTGAAGGTAGAGCTTAGTTATATTAAGTAACAACACAGACAGGAGCTAAAGGTGGAAATTAGTTTATGTTAGCAACAAATGCAACTCCAGGTTAGTTAAACAGTTTGATGCCCTAGAGGTCATCCATGTCCAGGTCTCCATAGACAAGGTTCTGTACTATGCCTTGACCAGCTACAAGTCTCCCTGTATGACCAAGAAAGCTTACAACTTGTACCTAGATCTACAGGAGGTGCTGCACATCCATGGGGGACTTTAACTACCCCTCTATAGAGTGGGAAATAAATGCTGCCTCTAACTCACAGCCCCGGTGCTTCTGGGACTTTATCAACACACTGGACTAAATAGTGTGCCCTCTAACCAGGGCTCAAATATACCAGACCCGGTATTTACCAAGATGGTAGAGCAATGCAGGCCTCACCCCCTACCCTATGTCATGCCCTCATTGCTGAGATCAGATCAGAAAGATTTCTCCCCCAAAATAAAAAAAGCAACCTGGAAAACCCAACTACACCAGTAACAGGAACTATTCTAAAGCTCATTATATCTTGGTAAGTGACAATTTGTTCAAAGCTCCTGCAAACCTAGACAATACAGCTACCTATGCAAGATTGCTCACAGAAATCCTGTACAAACATGTAAATGTCTGCATTGAGGCTGCTGTGCCCACCAGAAGCAAACCCAGGTCTGTCAACAAAATAAACTCCAGTGGTGGAATCCTAAGCTTAATAGGGTATATAACAAACAAAAGAAAAAAAAAAGTCTTAGCCAAAATCAGAAACAGAAACTCTCAGAGACAGAAGAGCCCTAAAATCAAACTAAACAAGAAACTAAGAGATCTAATTAGGTCCAACAAAGCCACATATGAGGGCAGAATAGCCTTTTGGGCTAAGGACAATTACAAAACTTTCTTCAGCTATGTCAGGAATCTTAATGGTAGTACACAGCAGTGTGCTGAGCTAGTGATAAATAATACAACCTTCACTTATCTAGGTCACATAGCAAATCTTCTGGCTGATAAATTTAATTCTAACTTCACTACACACTCACCTCCCATTGCCCCCTGTGAAATCCCTTCTAGCATATCCCCACAACTATAAAAAGGAAGCAGGTCCTGCTGGCACTTGCTTAAGCCAAAAAGCACTATTTTAATGGACCCTGACAGTATCCCCAGTTGTCTCCTAAATGGTTTCAAACATGACCTAGCAGGACCCCTAGAGGCACTGCTCATCTATATGCTCAAAACAGGTTGTATACCAAGTGAGCAGAGGGCTACAATGGACATCCATCTCCACAAGGGCAATCAGCTGACCCTGGAAATTACAGACCTATCAGTCTGACAAGTCTGATATGCAAATCCATGGAATGGATTATGATGGAAATGATCAGCAAGGACATTGGTAACTTAAAGACACTGGATCCATCCCAGTTTGCCTTTGTCGTAGAATGATCTTGACCATTCAACTCAGAAGATTACTTTGAGAGGGTCACCAAAGCTATGGCTGAGAGAAAAAGGATGTACACCACCTAACTCAGCAAGCTCTTGTCTGATGCCCTGCGGAGTTCTACAGCAGCAGAGAGACAAAAGAGAGACTTTGGAGTGATTTAAGTATAATTTTTCTGCATTTTCTTGCTGCCTTTAGCTAATTCCGCCTAAAACGTCAATTATTTAGAACGTCTGTGTTTTAAAAAGCTTGTTTCAGCTACATATTGTACTTATTTTACTGCCTGCACTTTAACAACGTCGTTTTTGTGTTTAAATTAACTGTTGTAGGCTGCACACTCAAGTGTGATGGCCATTTCTGTGCATTTAAAGTGTTTTTTGATTGTATCTGCTTTATTTTCTGAAATATATATATATATATATATTTGTTTCCCAACTTTCTAAGCTAGCATAGTCCAGTTTTCAGGTTATTGCTGAATTCAGGGCTGTGTTACAAGTTTCTGTGTTTGCCCATAACTTACATGGATAGAAGGAAGACCTGTGAGAGAGGGGAGCTTTGAACAGCCTATCTGTCCCTAGAGGAGTGGTTTCAGCCCAGAAATTAGTAGTTTATTGGCTATTTTGGGCTAATTTCTATCTCTTTCATTTCCCTTCTATAAAAAATGCATTTGCAAGGTTTTGCGTGCCGGGCAGCGCTAGTTAGCTAGGGTATAACTATTCTCGGCTCCACAAAGTCTACTCTTCAATTTTTCCTTAGAACTAGATAAACTTTCAACTTAAGCACTCAAACCATTCACTTCTCAGCCAAGCACTTGCTAAAAACTCATAGCAAGCACTAATAAACCTTAGCACTAGCCCCCCTATACTGTACAGAAGGACAAGGCTCTCTATTCAACCTTACCAGCCAGTCAGTTAAACAGTTCACTGTACCTATCCAGGCATGTCCAAAGGGCAGTTTCACGTATACTCTCCAGTCCAACTGGTGAATCTGGGCATTTTGAGGCAATGTTACAACTGCTTCATGTACCCAGACAACCCTCTCCTCCTACCACGAAACTCTAATACATGCAAGAGATGCAATTATACAACCATACTGGAGGCTAAGCTCTCTCAACCCAAGACTGGATCAGACAGTCCATAAAAGAAGGGAATTACTTGCATCACACCACAAGCGGTGGTGGTGCTGCGGTAGCATTGTCGCCGCACAGTAAGATGTTGTCCTGTTCGATTCTCAGCTAAAGCGTCTTCTGTGTGGAGACATGCGTGAATGGGCGTACCTTCTTTGAAGGTTGTGCGTCAGGGCTGGCAACTCGGTACGTAAAAATCTACTGCCAATTATTAGTGGACCGGAGTTCCGCTGTGGTGACCCCTATCCGGGAAAAGCCGAAAGATACAACAACTTGCATCACACCACAAGTCTCACATAGACTATGAAATATAATATATGAAACCAGCACCAGCAAAAAAACCCCACATAAATACACAAAAATATACTCGGAGGCTCTAAATAAAAATCTGCAAAAGCAACATAGACCTCCAAAGCAGACATCCAAGCAACCTCCACCCCAACACAAATCATGAAACACATACTTCACAAAACCAGTGTGCCACACAATAACAGCCCTTAAGGCAAAATAACATACCCAATGCACTAGTAATAGATGACTCTAATGTCAGGCACACTGACGTCCCACTCACGATGCTGAACAAGGAGAAGGTTACTGTTAGCTGCCTGTCGGGTGCCAGGATCCACCACATGACACAAGCACTCAGGTCACTCCAGAACAAGTACAAATACGACTGTCATAGGTTCATAGGTTCATACTAGGCTATCTGCCCTAGAGCATTTATAAGCCTAGCCAGAATGTGTTTGGCTTTCGCCACCCATTTTAAATTAATTTTGCTATGCCCTTTTTTGAGGTTAGTATACTGTGCCTCTGTCTAACAGTGACACAGAAGTGATACCCGGGGTAAACCTACGATCTCCCATCCACTCATCAAGATTGTCATTGTCCATGGTGGTGGTGTGAATGACCTGAGCCATACCTCCCTGGACTACATGAAAAGAGATGTGGAAGAGCTCTCTGATCACGTAGACCAGGCTGGTATGACCCTGACCCTGAGTAGCATCCAGCCTTCACCAAGAATGACACCACGGTATAAAGAAACAATTATCAATTTCAACAACTGGCTAGGCTTCAGGTGTCATTCAAAGGGGACCCAGTGTTTGTCCACCTGGGATGACATGCTCGACAAGCCACGCTGCTTTGCTAGAGATGGCTTGCACCTGTTACTGGCCAAGGCTCTTGCCACCCCCATAGTGCCATTTTTAGGAAAGGCTCAAAAGACAAACCCACTGCTGTAAATAGCACAAGTAAAAAAAAAACTGTGGGTAATATTACTCAATGCCAGAAGTCTAAATCTCAAAATGCATGCACTCGAGGCACTCCTCAGAATGGAGGAAATCGATATATGTGCCGTAACAGAAACCTGGTTTAAGGCTCCAGAGAGCACCCCAGCACTACCAGGCTACAACTCATGCCATACATTTCAGCCACAAAACTTGGACCGAAATACAAAAGGCGGGGGCGTATCCATATTCATCAAGGATACTCACACCTCCAGGTTAGTGGCACAGCACGATCCTTCAGAGATCATCCACGTGCAACTAACAATGGCCAAAATTTCTATTCAAATTGTAGCTTGCTACAGATCACCCACCATGTCCCAGGACCCCCATTCCATGTTTCTGTAAACAATGGGAAACATAAAGGTCCTACCAAACACCCTGATATTGGGTGATTTCAATTACCCAAACATAAACTGGGAGAACTACTCAAGTACTAACTCCCTTGCTCAACATTTCCTTTTATTTATAAACTCAAACATCCTGGATCAACTGGTCAACATCCCAACCAGAGGTGAAAACATATTGGACCTGGTCATCACCAACATGGGCGACCGGTGTTCCACACTGGAGGTCAACCCCTTGCTGGTTAGATATGACCATAAACTAATCACTCTGGATAGCCACATTCTGCCCCCACCCTTGGTCAAGGAAACCACAGTGAAAAACTTTTCAAAGCAAACTTCACGTTACTTAAGACCGAGGTGGAAAATTTCAAAGCTCCCATGCTAAATGATAATGTTGCCCAAGCTGCAAAATCCTTCTAGTAAATCCATAAATATCATATGTATCTATCTACCACCTGGAAATAACATTAACTCCTTGGAAGATATTCTTAGCTGGGTCTCAGTAACTTTCCCACAGGAAACTATAATCCTTGGTGATGTCAATATTGACTGGAAATGTATCAATACTGAGCATCCCACTTCACACATTAATCTTCATGGCTTCTCTTAGACCATCACCTCCCCAACCAGAATTAACAAACCAAACCAAAAAGAGAGCACCTTAGATTGGATACTCATTAATAATCATCACCAAACTTATAGAGTAGGTATTTTCCCTAACGATATGTGACCACTGCTTGACCTATATAATCAGGCAAAGAGTAGATATCTCTCACCCAACAGCATGCAGGACTATACATTCCAACAAACAATTTAACCAAACTCCATTCCAAAGTGAACTTAGTGCCTGTGATTGGACTAATCTAAAAACTCTCCCATTAGAAGAGACTGTCCAATACTTTAACTCTAAATTCTTAACTATCCTAGACCAGCATGCACCCAAACGTAAAATAAGAATCAGGGCAAAACCAGCCCCATGGCTCTCCAAAGATACCAGGCAAAAAATCCTACTCTGAAATAAAGCCCGGACTAAGTGGCGAACTACTAAAAGCACATCTGATCAACAAACATTTAGACAACTGAGAAACACAGCTAAAAAATCTATATTTTTAGACAAAAAAGCTTTTACTGTAAAATACAGAAAACACACCAAAATAACTCTCAACGATTCTGGGTAAGTATTAATAAACTACTTTACCCAGGACACTCCAGTACACCAACCCCTATAGGAGCTAATTATGACACTCCCTTCCAAACTGCAAATAACTTTAACTCCTTCTTCACAGAAACCATCCAATCTCTAGCCAGTCAGCTACCCACTGACACTTCCAGCCTACAAGCCCCTATGAATAGCACACTTCCTACGTTCCTGCTACAACCCATCTCTCCTAATTTCATTTTCAAACTCCTAGCTAAACTTAAGCCTTGTAACCCTTCCGCTGACCAGATTCCTGCTGAATATCTGCAACAAGCAGCTAAATCAGTAGCTTATCCTATTGCCATCCTTATAAATAGAACCATTAAGGAAGGTTCCATCCCTGCCATCTGGAAAATATCACACATCATCCCCCATACTAGCCAAATGCCAACATGGCTTTAGGCCATATCATAGTACCACTACTGTGCTCTTATCCTTTACTGACACCATTAATAGATTCCGCAATAACAACAAACTCTCTTCAGCTCTTTTCATTGATCTTTCAAAGGCTTTTGATATGGTAAACCACTCATTGCTTATTTATCTTCTCAAATCACTTTCCCTAGATTCTCTGTCTATAAAATGGTTCACTTCCTACCTGAGCAACAGGCAGTGCTCTGGGAGAATAAACTATCATCTCACCTGCCAGCCACACTGGGTGTACCCCATGGCTCCATTCCAGGTCCTCTCTTATTTTCAATTTTCATTAATAATCTCTACTTAGCTATTCCCAATGCAACTTGTATACAATATTCAGATGATTCGACATTAATCTGTACAGCCAAATCTGAATCTGAACTGCAATCCCAAACCCAGAAGGTATTTAACATAGTTGAGACATGGTGCCTCCTCCTGAATCCCAAAAAAGCTAAACTCCTGCTCTTTACTCCTACTCACAGGTCAATGCCAATAGATTTCTCAGTAATCTCTAATAATGGCACCCTCATATCACCAGACTCTACTACCAAACTCCTAGGGATTACAATAGACAACAACCTTAACTTTGATACCCATATTAACAACATTATAAAATCAGTTAACAGAAAAATGGGCTCCCTGTATAAAATTAAACCCTTCTTAACACCAACAGCAAGGACTACCATTGCCCACTCTCATCTAATCTCTACTCTTCTCTATGCATCACCAATATATACCAACCTTTCCAAAAATAATCTTCTCAAGCTAGCTACCTCCTATAACAGCATAGCCAGATTTGCCACTGGTAAACCTTTCAGAACCCATCACTGTCATAATCTCAAACTGCTTGGGTGGCTTGAACTACAAAATCAGCTGCAAATCAACCAACTTACTACTGCCCATGAGATCCTTTACCAACCTAACAACACTCCAATACTCCTAGACCTCATTACCCCTTATAGAAATCTTAACACCTTGCGTTCATCAAATAAACTACTAATTAACATCAATAAGGCAAACAACATAGCAGGAGACTCTCTGTTCTCAAATACAGTTGGGAAAAAGTGGAACCTTCTACCTAGTGAACTTACTTCCCTTCCTTCCTTATCACTCTTAAAACAAAAATTATAATCTTCCTGAAAACACGCTGGCTTTGTCCTTGTAGTAACCCTGACTAAATGATCATTACTGCTTCTAGTATCTTTACTAACTCCACTCGCTCTTCTAATTACTGTGCTTTAGTGCAACGTGAAAGTACAGATGCAGAAATTTGAAGCTGTATTAGCTACTAGTATATGTAAATAATTAGTTCTAAATATTGTAAATAGTTTTTATGAAATGTGTAGAAATATGTCATCTGTGTCTGTTTTCTTGTAACATTATTGATCTTGTCTGTTCACGTTTGTCTTGGAACTTATCTCCCCGGGCCTCTACTGAAAATGGACATATATCCACTTAGACTAGCCCGATCAACAAATGTAAAATAAAATAAAATAAATACTAATGCACTCTACGGGCACCTAAAAGAATGCATGGACCATGCTATCCCAAGCAAAACCAAGACTCACTCCTCCAAGAAAAGGAAACCTGTCTGGTGGACCCCTGCCATAAACAAGCTATACAATAGAAGGAGGAAAGTAGTACAAAAGAGAGTAAAATTTCAAGAAGGGAAGACATCCCTATCAGTATCAGCAAGAAACTATGATCCCTCATAAAATCATCCAAGGCTAGCTTCGAAAGAAAAATTGCCATGGACTCCAAAGATAACCACAAGGCATTCTTTAGCTATGTCAGTAATCTAAGTGGCAATTCTCAGATCTGCTCGTAGTTAGTGCAGAATGACACAAAATGCACTGAATCAATCAATATCGCTAGCATCCTGGCAAACAGGTTCAGTGCAAACTTCACCCCCCTCTCACCCCCAAAAGGGCCCATAACCATACCAGAAGAATGTAGTGCCCCTGAAATCACAGACACTCAGATTAAAATAGCCCTCTCCAAAGCCAAAACCACAGCATCAATGAGACCAGACAGTGTCCCAGGCTGCATCCTACAAAAGCTCAAAGATGAACTAACCCTTCACCTAAACACACTTTTCAAACTCAGGCTCTCCATAGGTTATGTGCCCATAGAGTGGCACACAGCAATGGTTATTCCACTCCGCAAAGGTGGAGCCACAACAGACCCCAGGAACTATCGCCTATAAGCCTGACTAGCTTGGTCTGCAAGGCTATGGAGTGCATCAGCATGGATCTCATTAACAGAGACATTGTGAACCTCCAAACACTGGACCCTACCCAGTTCGGCTTTAAGGGCAAATCATGCCTTCTAAACCTGGTGGACTTCTTTGAGACAGTTACCGAGGCTATAGATGAGGGGAAAGTGGTCCACACAGCCTACCTAGACCTCGCAAAGGCCTTCAACACCATTCCCCATTCTGGTATAGACAAGCTCACCAGCCTGAACATAAACCCCTACATCATGAAATGGGTTGCCAACTGGCACACGGACAGAACCCACATGGTAAGAGTTGCTGGAGCTAGATCTGACTCTAAACCAGTTACAAGTGGCATTTCCCAGGGCTCAGTCCTAGGACCCCTCCTGTTCGGCATATACTTCTCAAAGGTACAGGCAAGCACAGGAGGACTATGGCTGACCAAGTTCACAGACTACTCTAAACTAGGGGCTATAATTGACTCTCCTACTGACACAGGCATCCACCAAAAGGGTCTCACTGAGACAGATACCTGGTGTCACAACCATGGCCTCAAGCTAGATGCCAAAAAGTGCGTAGTCATCCCCTTTGGAAAAAACAAAGTACCCACAAACTACCACATTGGTGGTAGTCCCCTAAATACGGAAGTCGTAATAAGGGATCTGGGGACCCAAGTAGATAGTAATCCCTCCTTTGATAATCACATTGCCAAAGTGGTTAGAAAATCCTGCATGTGGCCCACCTAATCACAAAAGGGTTTGCATCCAGATCAAAAGAGGTCATTGTGCCCCTCTACACATCACTCATCAGACCCATCATAGAGTACAATGCCCCATTTGGGATGCACTTTACAAGACACCTGCAACAGCTGGAAAGACCACAGAAGTACCTCATCAAAAGGATCACTGGTCTCAAACAGATGCCCTATGAAGCTCGCCTGAAGAAACTCCAGCTGTACTCTGTTGCATACCACCTACTCAGAAGTGATCTCTGCCTGACATACAAAGCCATGTCCAACCCAGAATTGATGGGCATGCTCCACCTAAAGGAAACCTTATCCCCTCGAGCCACACGCTCTAGAGATCTAAACTACACCACAACAATAAATAGGAAGTGCTGGGGGGATAGATTCCTGTCCCAGAGACTTCCCATGCTTTGGAACAAGATTCCAATCTACATTAGGCAGAGCTCCTTGCTAACACTCTTCAAGAGACACCTTGATGAGTGGATGGGAAACAGAAAGTTTACCCCGGGGGTCAGTTCAGTGACTCTGCTGAACAGAGGCACAGGGAACTAATCTAAGGGGGCGGTGAATGCCAACACATTCTGGCTAGGCTTATAAATGCCTTCGGGCAGATAGCCTAGTACCTACCTATGAACTCAATCGGGCCAAGGCATTCAATACAATACCCCACTCTGGTATTGCTGACAAACTCCTGGAACTAGGCATAAATTCCTACATAACTCAAGGGATTTCTGGCTGGCTGGCTTAAGGATAGGACCAAGAAGTCAGGTTTGGAGAGACCACTTCCCCCAAGAGACCAGTCACCAGTGGAGTACCCTAGAGCTTATTATTGTGTCTGGTCTTGTATGGCTTCTACGTCTCAGAAGTCAAGGCTAATGTCAAAGGCCTCTGGCTCTCCAAGTTCACATATGACAGTAAATTGTGAGCTATCATAGATTGTCTCAAAGCGCAAACATCCTACAAGAGGGTCTAACACAAACAATTGATCGGTGCCAGTGTTGTGGATTAAAACTCATTTAGAAGAAATGTGTTCTAGTGCCCTCTTGGGAACTGTCCACCCAAGCCAGTTTCTCCATTGATAAAACATCCCTAAGTATTGACCCAATAGTTAAGGATTTGGGAATATATGTTGATAGTAATTTGGCTTTTGACCAACATGTAGTCAAGACAGTGAGAAAATCATCCTATTTCACCCAACTCATAAGCCAGATTATGGCATCTAGGTCCAAGGAAGTTATAGTACCACTTTACACAGGCCTAATTAGACCCATCATCGAGTACAATGCCCCCTTTAATTTGTACTTAACCAGGCACCTGCAACAGTTGGAACAGTCTCAAAGGTTTCTCATCAGGAGAATCCAGGGTATGGATAACCTGTCCTAAACAAATTGCCTTAAAGTCCTAGCTCTTTAGTCAGTGTAATACACATTACTCAGAGGTGATCCTTGGTATATAAGACATCCCTAGACCTAGCACTGATGGACCTCTTGCACATCTGCAAAGCAAACTGCACCAGGGACACTAGATCCAAGGACCTGAACTTTGTCTGCAACATAAATAAAATATGCTGGAGAGACCAATATGTGTCCAGAAAGAATCCTGTCACTATGCAACAGGCCCCACATCTAACTGAAGAGGAGTTCATCCATGACCCTTTCCTAGTGAAATCTTCATCATTGGATGGGAAATCCTAAATTCACCTCCAGTCTGACCCCTTGTCTCTGATGAACAGAGGTTGACAGTAAGTTAACTAATCCTAAACTAACATACCCAACACACACAATCCTTAGCTACCTCCTTATTAACATATGTTCCCCACTATGTAGGCGTCCAATGTACTTAGGTTGCATGGCTGTATTTATAATGATATATACACCCTGGTGGTCTATAGCCTAATACAAAAGAGTGAACCTATGATCCGATGACCTACAGCCTTCCTCATGATAAAAGGACTGGTAAGCTCAAAGCTAATTTAATTGATGCCACCCCTAAGAATTCAAAGTAAAACAGCCACCATTTCAATATGGTTTTCATCCTGCTAGTGCTAATGTTGCACAAAACGCATAGTAGCACAAAACAAAAACAGATAAAATCATTTTAGTTGAGCTGTTGACAGTTAAAATGGAATTAAAATGTAACAGACATCTGATGATGCAACATTCTTTACCTTTGCATCAAATTATTAAATCAAACTGCATAATGTATTAGCATATCTATGTTTATATTTTCACACTCAAAACTCACAAGACAGCTTCATAATCATGTACATCCTAGCATCACTCAGTTAAAACTGAATACATTAATAAGAGGATCAATGAAAATGAGGTGAAACAAAGAATATAAAAATATTACAACTCAAGTTAAAAATTAAATATAAACAGAATCCATTTTTAGAAGTCATATGTGATGATTCCTTTCCACTAAAAACACTTAGCTGGGGATTCAAAAAAAAACTGTGTAGTCTTTGCATGAAGCCTACATGGAGTGTACATGTCTGAGCAGTAAGCAGCAATGCTAATTACATATTCATGCTGTGCACCACATTTAAATGTAAACAAGAGCAGCAACCACAAAACTGTGTAAAGCACCACTGTCAGCAAAAGACAGGTAGACCTGTTTACCCTGTATGCAAACTAAGCCTCTGTAACTGTGTGGAATGCCAAATTGATTATCAGGGTTGTTAATATAGTAATGTATATGGTCCAAACTCATTACACCACAGTGTATACATTGCAGAGTACTATGAATACCATTTCAGGCATACTGAATAAAATTTGTGTAAATGATTCATAACTGTACATGCACTACAATTTAAAATAAACAGTCAGGGGAAGTGTATGCATTAAACAGATGCACAAAGATGAATTGCAGGAGTGAACATAGGAAAAGAGGGCAGGTGAAACATCTTAATGTATAGAAGATGAGGGCATGTAAATAAAGACAGCTATAGCAGGATGACTAATCACATACTGACATTATACAGTACAGATTGCACAGTGAAAATATATATTATGTGACTGTCACACAAGGTGACATAACAATGGAAAAGATGTCTTTGTGATATAAGCATCCTGACATGAACAATGGGGAAGACATCTATCAGGGATGTTATATACAATAGGGATTGGGTGCATATTATGAAGCTATGAAATGAGTAGCTTGAATATGACTGCAATGTCAGAAAAGGTGTCCAACAAGTGGGACACATAGTTACAGGCTCATAGACAACAGGAAACAGAAGCATGCACAATCATGGACAATATCAGAATAAAACCACCAGTAATCCCATGTCTCTGACATAACATATGTGATTGTGAGAGATCATAAATGGTTATACATGAACTCACTTGTACAACTATTATGAGATGTCAGCAATCTATGAGGCTAAGCAAGCACACTGCCCTGACACTGTAACATTTACTGGAAGTGTTAGGAGGGACACTGCTATACCTGTTTGTGACATTGTGATCAATCCAGTTTAGTTGACAGGTGTGCACTGTGGGCACATGCTGGCCGATGTTCGGCAATGCCATCTACCTCAGTACCCAGGTCCCATACCACTTGGTCTTCTCATAGGGGTGTGATGTCTATATTATCATTCTGTTGTGCATTTGTTTTCATAACATACCTGTCTGGATTATAGGAAGAGACACATAACTGAACTGTCAGATTATTTGTCCCAGGCAAGTATGACTGTAGCCCAAAGCAGCATTCTACCTTCACCCAGGCTGATGTCACAAAATTAACAAAATTGATGGACTTCAACAATTGTCTTAGCTTTTAGAGTCAAGTCCAAGGGGGTCCAGTATCTCTCAACGTGGGCTTACATGGTCGACAAGCCTTGCTGCTTTGCCAGAGATGGTCTGAACCTGTATCCTCTAGGCTGTTGGATACTGTCAAAGTCACTCGCCTCCCCCATGGTGCCTTTGTTAGGCAATGTGAAAGCAACAAAAGTTCCAACATAGCAACATCCACTGAAGGCAAACTCAAAGTTCTACTGCTCAGTGCTAGGAGTCTAAACATGAAGCTGCACTGGAAGAAATGACTAACCTTCTATCTGACAGATTTGGAGCAAACTTCAACCCTCTGGTCCCACTCACAATATCCCAAAGCATAACTGACACTAGTCTGCTACCTAGTATCTCTGTACATCAAATCATATGTGTGGTCACTAAGGCTAAAAATGTCAATGGTGCCAAATAATATTCAGGGTTGCTTACTAAGTAATCTAAAGCAGGAGCTAGCAGACCAAATTAGCATCTTCTTCAAACATAGACTGATAACTTGCTTTGTTCCAGTGGAGAAGAAAACAGCAGTGGTAATTCCCTTGAACAAAGTGAGGGGCATCAACCATCCCTGGATACTAAAGACCTATAAGTCTAACTAGTCTCATCTGCAATGTCATGGAAAGAAGAATCACTGACCTTATCAACAAGGACGTATGTGACATTCAAACTCTAGACCCAACACAATTTGGCTTTAATAAGGGTAGATTATGCTTATTAAACCTAGTAGGCTTCTTCAAGAAAGTCAAAAAAGAAGACCTAGATGAATGTAAGACAGTGTATACTGCCTATGTTGTTTGGGCCAAGGGTTTTGACACAATCCCCCACTCAGGCATCATTGAGAAACTCTTCCAGCTGATGAGTACCCTCACGAGGTCTACCCATTTTTTTTTTCACAAAATCACACCATGATGACTTTGATATATAGACTGTATTTTATATAGCATATATATCATGGGCAGATGTAGGTTAAAAAATAAAAAAGATAGCTGGGTGCACAAGACCCAGGATAAAAAAGTTCCCAATCCCGATAAGCACACTGGTGCCAAGACAGGAAGGAATGTCAGTGTAAAATCCTCAAGATATAGAAACATTCCAACAATGGGCTAGGCCAGACCCAGGGGAAGGATGCCCCCTCTCCCCAGTTGTAGAAGGAAGCAGTAGTCCACAAAAATCATAAAAACTGATAGGACAAAAAAAAAAGCCATATAAACAAGAGTGGACTATTGAGGATAAGAAGTAAATTATGTATTGTTACTATTATGCAAGAAGCCCAGAATTTCCAGACAGAAGGTAAACAAAATGATTAAGAGAGTGATTAAAGAAAAATACTTGCTCAAGAAAAACTGCCTGAAGCTTTAATTAAAAATGTGTTCATTAATGCAATAGATTTATGAAAAACATTATATAGATCAAGAAACATTGGGCTGTTTGGAAAAAGAAGTGACTGAGGAAGTCCAAAATTATAAAGAACAAAATCTAGAGATTTTTGAAATGTATAAAAAATATATGGACATGAGAAAGAGAGAGAGGGAGAGAGAGATATGTGATATCACACAATATTTGTGCAAAGGAAAAAAGCCAAATTAATCAATAAAAAAAAGCAGCCCCAAAAATATTCAAAGAGAAATAAAGGCAAAGACATCCAGATATGAAAATTTCAAATTACAAAAAATAAGATCACAATGAGGGAATGTAGAACAACAGAAGAGTAATAAAGTAGAAGTTAAAAATAAAATGAAGTTGAGGTTATAGAGTTCCGGCGAAGTGAAGGATTCAGTGTGGAAGATCTAACGCAGGTTACATCACAGCATGATGGAACAACCAGTCCCCCCAAGTAAGATGAAACAGGAGCAGCAGGGGACATCTGAAAAAGAAATACAGACATGGGAAAGAAAAAGAGATTTAATATGGTGCAATATTTATGCAAAGGAGAAAGCAAAACTAATCAATCCAAAAAGAGCAACACTGAAGATACTTAAAGAGAAATAAAGGCAAAGGTAACTGGATATGGAAAATCTTACAATGCAAAAAAAAAAAATAAGAAAACAAAGAGGAAAAGTATCTATAGTGCAGCTCCAAGCAGTGGGTTTGCGAGATAGATGTCATATTGTTTGTGCATGAGAGATACACATTTAAGAAATCCTACTGCAACTTCACAAGCACTTATCCTCGCTGCCTGTGACAGACACATGTAATGAATACTATGGTGTTCTTACATGGTTCATATCAGAAATGTGTCATAATTTTTCTCACTTTCAAAAATTAGTGATTGTATGTTCCTCATTTGCACATGGTTAAGTGACATGCAAACATGGTTTTATGTTCTATTCATAAAATGTTTCTGCTTTGTTCACCTCCACACAAACACATTAAGTGGAGGGGTGTAGGAGTCAGCACATTGGACAGTAATAAGTGGAAGAAAGTCACCTGCTGCCTAACAGACTCTGTGGCAGCTTGTGTAAACCATGCGTAAGCTTTGTTTTGAGAACAGATGACATTTGGGATGTCATTAAATAATTAAATGTGATAATTTTAACAAATGTGAGAGGGATGCCTACAGTGAAGTACTGTATAAATATAAACTATACTGAACTGATTGTCAGTAGCACACTTATGGACTTTAATATTCCTACATTCATCAATTCATCAATGTAAAGAAATAAAAGGATATGTCATTTTTTTAATATGAGTGCCAGTAATCTGATTGAACTGTATGTTATGTTAGAGCAGAATGTTTAATCAACATTGCACTGAGGTAACCACACCATGTCATAGGATATGTAGAACCATTCAACGTTGCTCAGCACTGGTGCATGATGGCAAATTCCATATAAACACAGAAGTGAAAAAGTGAAGAGATTTATTAGAGATTTGTTACTTATGTGTGTTGTGTGTGATTCTATTTTTTGACCAGATTAAAGGTGGTGAAATGGGGGGCAAACAGGTGAAAAACATAGGGAAAGCAGTACATGAATGTGCAGGAGGGTGTTACAAAAGAACCATAGTTATCCACTTCTTTAACAATGTGACATGAAAAATACATATAGAGTATTAGCTGAATTTGGACTGTCACCTCAACAGAAAGGAGTGACCACAACGCAATCATATTGTATAGCCAATTGGACCAAATCAATTGTGTCGAGAAGACACGTGTGCAAAGTGGAGAGCTATGTTTTTTTTTTGTGGGAGGTATGTTGGGTGAGGGAGGGTAGGTATTTCTGTGTGAGTGAAGTTAGGTCAGTGAGCAGGACAAACAAGACAAGAGGCAGAGACGGTGAAAGACACTACAGATTATCAGATGCCATGACTGGGGTTAGGGAGGGAACAATGTAAGCCTATGACCGTCAAACATGGTGACAGTGAGACTCTAGTGTTCACTTGCAGAACTGTTGTCACTGTCTCCTTATTCTGCTGGCTGTTGGAGTATTTGATGTTTTCTCCTGTGGACCATGAAAGACAGCATCCTCTCTATTTGGCATAGGCATGCACCCATGATGCTCTGCATGACTGTAGGCACCAACCCTGGTTACTCCTGTTAGGTTACAAATTCACCACCTCCGCCAGTACTCCCAGAGGGTACCACAACACCAGCATGAGTGTAAGCTAGGGTATATTATGAAATATAATAGACATAATACGATTAAAGAAAGCTTAAACGATATTTATGCTGTAACAATTTGTGTAATATAAAAGCTGAAAGACAGTTACTAAATAGGAATGGGATAGTTCCCTGTCATAACTGTATAAATTGCATAAATATTAATATTGACTCGTCTTTTAAGCATCCCATCACAGCAAAGGAATTACTTTTTCATGTTTTTCTACATGTAAAACTCAGAATGTGATGTATCTTGCTAACTGCACCTCCTGTGAGTGCTTTTACATAGGTAAAACTAATACGAAATTAAAAGAAAGGATAGGGTCGACGCTTTCAGAAATTTGAAGAAAAGTTGAGACAAATACCCTGAGCAAATGCATTTTATATGTGGGCTCTCATCTTGTGTTTATGTTTAGGGTTTTACAAGTTGTCCCTCACAATACAAGAGGAGGTGACCTAGTGAGTAAAGCAGAGATGATCGAATATGACTGGATTAATTATTTCAGGTCTGAGAAAGTGCCAGGACTAAATAGTACCAATAATCTTTAGCCTATATTGAAAAATAGACATCAGTATGGATATAAGTAGTATTTGTTTTTTGTTTTTTATCGTAATATTTAGTATAACAATAATTTGTATAGTTATTAGTAATACTTAAAACATGTTGCATGTTCTTAATTTATATGTGAATTTATTTATTTATTTAGTTTTTATTTAACATTTGTTAACTAGGAAAGTCCAAGTAGGACAGAGACAATTTTCAGTAGATACCCAGGGAGAAACGCTCCAGATGCATGTCTTTGAATGTGGGAGGAAATGGAAGTACCCAGAGGAAACCCACACAAATGCAAAGAGGACATTCAAACTCTGCACAGAAGGCATCCCAACTGACAATCAAACCAGAAAACCTCTTACTGTGAGGTGACCACGTTAACTGCTGCACCACTGCACTGCCCATATTTTATTATAAGTTTAGTTTTATTTGGCCCTGGACATGTGTGTGTGTGTGCACACGTGTGTGTGTTCATTTTACTATGCTGTTTTATTTTAACTGCATTTAGCTATTTAATAATCCATGTGATTTTAAGAATATGTATGATTGGCTGGTGTAAATATTTAAACACTGTGAAGATACTGAGATGTGCAATTGCATTGATAGAGAGTTTCATAACTCAAAAGCTTTGATGTGTTTTATTATTTTACTCATTAAAATATTGTTTGGCATTGAGCTCCTGTCATTTTTTCTTGGATATTTTTGTTGCTTTACCTTCAAGAGCTCTTTGGACACCAGGACTCCAGGAATGGTTGGTTTTGGTATGTATTGGTTATCATAGAAGTACATTACATGACATTTATTGTATTTCTCTGTTTCCTCTGTTTATGCTAAGCTATGCATCACACAAACACTGGTATTAAAAAATATATATGAAATAGACAGCATTACAAGATAGAAACTAGTATACATGAAAGATTTTACGCAACTCTGGGTATGAATTTCTCACACCAATGAACCTACAAAACAAAATAAGGGTGTCTTATCCCTCTTTGCCATAGAAACAGTTTTGCAGCAGGAATGAACATCACTCTGCATACAAGCAAGTCCAAAATCATCCACATTATTAACAAGGTACTTGGCACTTGTACACTTCTGAGCTGTGTGCACATTTGTTAATTTCAGATTGGTGCAATGAGTAATCACATAATCATTTATGACTATTGTTTACAGAAATGCAACTCTGTCTTATTCTTCTGTGGTATTCATTCTTCTGTTTTCTTTGCAGTAATCTGAGACATGCAGTCAGTAAGGCATTTTGTATAATTGTCCTTAAAATGTGTGAGAATAATAAATGGCAGTAATATACAATTTCAACATATGCAGTGGATATTGAATATTACTGACAGCATGTGAAATATGTGCTGCTTATTAATATTTAAAACCTTTATACAATTACTTTTACACTTTGTAAGTCTAATCTGGCTGACACACCCACTGGAGGTAAGGGAGTGTGAATTGAAGTTGTGTTTTCCTTCTCCCTACCAGTAATCATTTGCAGTTGCAATCCATCCAAACACCACTGAGGGAGTGCCTGCACTATGTTTATAACTGCTACAAGGAGCCAGGAATTTGGGACTCAGCAATTCTAATGAGTTTGCACATCATTTGCATCTTCAGTATGCTCACAGACCTAAATCTACACCATAAATAGGGAACAGTGCAGCTATGGAACCTGACAGTGAGGAGACTTGTTTATGTGGATAACACAGAAGAAGAATGCTATTACTGTGGATTTATCTGCATAGAAGACTACTAATCTTGATAAAGTATGATTGCATTTTTCAGTTATATACTGGATTTGCTCACATGTCAAGTGTCACAAATACTACTTTTATCTGTATGCATTTCTTAGAAATTTACTGATGGCATAGGCATTTTTGTCAGGGCCTTTTACTTTCTCAGATGCATAACCTTATTAACTTTCATCACAAGTGTTAATATTACAATTGTTTCTCTTTAGACTCTTCTATAGCTATTTTAGTGAAATATAAATGTCTTATATTATCAATCACACAGGAAGGGGTGTTAGCCTTCTAGGATGGCCCATAGACACCTCTGTGGATTGCTGGCAACAGGTAGGGGTGACTGGCAATTGCAAGTGTATACATGTTTTTGGAATAGTTTTGTTGATAGCAAGTTTAACAATTCACTGATGTTTTATCCCTTTGTTTGCGACCAAAATGTCATTTTAATGTTATTTTGGGGGTGGGGGAGCCATGTTCCATGTCTGTGTTGGCACAAACAAATTTGTACCGAGATTTGCTTTGCTATTGGTACTATCCTTATTTTGGATTAAACCTTGCTTTGTCTGTGACTGTAATATGTTACAACCATGTAAATCATTTCCTATATTTGATTATCTTAACAGTTTTATGTTTCTCCAGTGGGTAATATTGAAAAACTACTTTTGTTATATCTAAGTAGGACTTTTATTTATGTCATATTTATGTGTAGTATCCTTCTTTTGTGTGTTATGTCACCTAGGACTATAGCACCTAAGTGTCCCAGTCCCCGCAAACTCCCCTTCAGTGACATTGAGAATTATGTAATTGTCCAAGCATTTGGACAACATTGTGCCTTTTTACTTGAGAGAGGACGTGAGGATATGTCTAGAAGAATGCAAATTTGGCAGCTAGTAGTGAATGGTGAAAATGCTGTTGAGGGACACAGCAGTACAGAGGATGAGGTGTGTTATATGGCCACTGGTATATGAATTCATCAGCCTGGAGGAGAGCAGCTGCAGTTGCCTGTTAGATTGAGACAGTTAACACATTCTGGCTCATTATACATGGGTGTGGGGTGGACATGTCATCCAAGTTTCTGTTAATTGTATTGTTAATTGACATATAAAGGCCCAACAGTTTTTCATGCTGTGTTACTGTTATTGTGATGATGGTGGCTTTATATTGTGCTTAACTTCTTCCAGGACCATCCTCCCTAGCAAGTGTGGAGTCATCTGCACATGGTAAGACAAACATTTTTATTTTGGGTCTATATTAGAACATCGAACATTCAGAATGTAGAGTGTTCTAATATAGACCCATTTTCAGCAAACACTGAAAATATCGAAGAAACAGAAAACCAAATAGTTTTCTAGGGAAAGAATTTGGTTGTCTGTTTCTATTGATTTGGTATTTTCAGCACTGTGGTGGAAAGTTACGGGTTGGGTTCAGGTAAGGGTGCGATTGTGTGGATGTGAGGGTTAGGGTGGGGTAGGTGAGTTAGGGTTAGGGTATAGGTGAGGTGACTGTGCAATAGTAATGGACCTAAGGGTTAGGGTTTGGGTTAAGGTAAGTGGATAGTTAGTGGTGTATATATAGTTTATTGTAGGGTTAGGTGTAAGAGTTTAGGTGTATGTGTGTGGATTGCGGTTTGCTTGGTGTGCTTGTGTTGTGTGTTTGTGTTTTGGAACAGCAAATTTTTTCCCTAGGAAAAAAATCACTGTTCTGTATGTTCAATATTTTAAATTTTTGATTCATAGGGTTCGATATCAGAACACTTGAAATTTTGAATGTTCGGTGTTCTAATATAGACCCTATATTTCAGTATTGATGAGAAGTTCACAGAAATATTTATTTTATCCATATGTGTGATGTGGATGTCAGGACTGTGTGTGTATTGCTGTACAACTGTATTACTGTGATAGTGACAGCAGTGTTAGTTTGTTACCATATATTGAACTGCGGTGGTATAGCTATTATTTTTTTTTCATATATTTGTTGCTTACTATCTGAGGTGACCCTGACACTGGATTTGTAGGACTCTTACCACCTGAAATCATAATATCGGCAGACTCTGATGATGATGGCAGGCAAACAGAGGAAGAGTGTGGTGTGCAGAGGTTGACACTGAACTTGACATTCAGCCATCCCTTGTAATTCCACTGGACACAGCCAGTAGGCCTACACATACCCTTTCCAGTGAGCCCTTGGATATTGGACAGATGGTGGGCAAGACACTCGATCAAGGTAGTGTGTTTGCTGTAGCTTCAGTGCCTGTTGAGTCTGACCATAGCCAAAGTGTGGTTGAGATGCTATGCAGGAGGTTTTAGGGGTGCTCAGAGGATGTCTGCTGTCCATCCTCCAACTGATCCAGGTGCCTCTTTCCATACCACTCAACATATGTTTAGGGTCATCATGGAGGTGCAGGCACAATCCAAAAGGGCCTCCAAGAAAATGCTTATCCTCCACTGTGTTACCATTTCAATGGATCAGATGAATGACATGCTGGAACTGGCATTGTCTGTAATATAATGTCTGCTGAGAGATGGATGTGACCATGCCTGATCACACTCCCATACTCGCACTATTTCCACTGCTCCATCAGTGGTTGAGGTGTCCGCACCCAGACTTGGCAGGCCATGGGGATTTGGTCCAAGGCATATTTGTGAGGTAGCTCATCCAGCAGACACCAGTCATGTTAAAGTAGCAGCAGTGCATCTGACCAGGCATGGATGTGCCAATGCAGCTCCTGGCAGAACCAGTTCTCATGGTTGGGTATGGCAACAATGAACTGCCACCTCTACAATGCACACATCACACCTGTCCAATATACCAAAGCATAGGACTAGGAAAGAACTTGGCTGTATTCCTGTAGACACACACCAATTTAACCTGGATAACCCATACAGACACACACACACACACACACATCAGTTGCATGATTTAGAAGTGAAGCTTAAAACTCATTCTGTCTCACTGGCCATTTGTACTTTATCCAATTGTCTGCCTGTTTGTCTTTCTTACTCACACACATTCACTCACCTTTTATGTAAGCCTAGGTTTCCTACCACATCCACACAATACCCTGTGCAAATAATAATAATAATTGTGCCATGTTTGTATGCGTGTTTTCTATCTTTTGGATTCAGGGATACATACGTTTTCTGTCTGAAGCTCAGGGTGCATACCTGAGTTAGTGAAGCTGTTTTGCTAATTTTACTGCTTTCTTACAGGCTTTTATAATGTGTACATGCCTCTCACAGTTGGGCTAAGCCATAAATAAAAGTGAGACAAAGGATGAACACTAGGGGGACTTTTTAAATATTTTGGTCTTACAAACTTAGACAGTTGAAATACCTTTCAACCTGTAAAAATCTAATAAGATAAAGGACCATGAAAAGTAGTTACAACTGACCAAAAATCTGTATACTGATTGAAACACAGTTTGCATCCATAATTATGTAACCCCACCCACTCCAATGGAATTGAGGGATATCAACATTCAAATGCAATTTGATTAACAGACAAAATATTAACCAGTACAATAGTGTTTTATTTATATTAATGTTTGAAATTGTATCAAACTTTGAACTGCTGTAAAAAACTAAAATAAAATTGTCTTTTATAAAGTTAAACTGCTGCTACAAACTCTCATAATATTAAATAACACAGAATATAACTAGTACAATACTGTTTTATTTATATTAACATTTGAACTTCAATAAAACTAAAATGCAATTTTCTTTTATAAAAATAAAATGCTACACTTATATAAAATTAAAATAAGTACATTTTTTTGTAAAAAATCAAATTAATTCTAACAACTACTAAACTGTTATAACATTTAATTAAATACAAATGAAATAAGCACTACCTACTAAACTGGTATAAAATAAAACTAAAATAAATTAAACTCAACAATTTTATAAGAAATAGCATCAACGGTGCACCTCTTACAAACATACAAGTGATCCTGAGAAAATACATAGATGTCTAGAAAAATATTCTTCTATTTTAACTGTTGCTTCTATTTGTTTTTTTCCTAGTAATTTTTATTAATTAAATTGAGTAACAAATATATCACATCAAATATATTTATAGAAATTACATTAATATAAACAGAATAATCATCAACAAACAAAAACAAAACTGTTGAAACAGTTATGTACAAGGTGTCATGTTATAGAAGAATAATAACCAATCACTTGTTTAATGAATATGTATGTCATAAGTGATTCAGTGTTTTTTTGTTCAACAATCTTTTTCAGTTTCATCCACAAATTTAAGGTAGAAGTTATTCTAGTGGTTTTTCCATTGCTTGTTAAGATCTCCATCTGAAAAGTTTTAGTTGCAATATTGTAATATTCTTTCATAGTTGGAGAGGTGGTGGTTTTCCAATTTTTTTGTTATTACTTTCCTTACAATTGTAAGGAGGGTCCAAAGAAGAGAGTAATCAACTTTTTAACACATATGGGCACTTGTACATTAAACAGAATTAATTACTCAATTAGGTTGAAATTATCACTGAATAGAATTTATTAATATTTTAATATGCAAATATATGATCTTTTAATAACCAGAGAAAATTACTATTGTAAATGTTACAACAATTAAAATGTAATTGATTATTATTCATTATTATATATTCCTGAATAGCTTTCCATTTAGTAGATGTTTTAATAATGGCTGACATAGAATATAATTCTATATCAGGCAGACATATTCCTCCATTAGACCCTCCATTAGACCAACTACTTTGATGATGACTGAGTGCCTAACTAAATTTTTATTATATTAATATTTTATTTTGCCATCATTAACTAGATATTTAGAGAATTCTTCTGAGATTTTAGTAACGTTAGACTTGGAACACAACATTTTGTCTTGTCTTCATTAAATTTTAGACCCCGATATGGACTGACAGTTTTTGATAGCATTAAAAAGGGTATTAAAATAATTTGTATTATCTTTTAACATTAATAAAATATTTTTCAAGTTTAAATGAAGTTTAAGTTCAATTCCTTTAATTTCTGAGTTTGCTCTTATGTAGTTTGCAAAAGGTTCCATAATTAGGTTGAATACTAACAGTGATGGGGAGAACCTTGTGTTGTACCCTTAGTAATAGGGATTGATTGTGAAATGTAAGTATCAATTTTATATAAGCTAATGATTTATCATAAAGATTTTTTATAAGATGTTGAAAATCTATTGGAAAATTACATTTTTGCAATACTAAGAAAAGGTAATCCCAACTAACTGTGTCAAAATCACAATTAATGCCTAAGCTTACTAATTTTAAATATTCCTTTATATTATTAGTATAGTCAATTATGGCTAATATTCTTTTGATATTATCGTAAGTATTCCTATTCTTTTTGAAACCAGTTTGATCATTATTAATTAGATATGGTAAAAATGTGGAATTCTATTATCAGTAATGGATATAAATAATTTATAATCAATATTTAACAATGATATTGCTCTATAAGATATAAATCCTGTTGGGTCCTTAGCAGATTTTTAGATTTGGGAAATAAGTGTGTATTTCCATGAAAGGGGGGGGGGCTATCATTAAGTCTTTAAGTAATTGAAAGGTATGAAGTAAAGTATTTAACACATTTTTAGGCATCAATTTATAAAGTTCTGATATTATCCTGTTATTTCCTGGTGCTTTATAAGATTTTAATTTAGATATTTGATTAGTAAACTCAGTCATAGGGTTTATTAATTACTTTTGGTTTACTATAACATAGTTGATGGCATTTTGTGCGATTGACATATGTGCAAAACCTCATTTGCATATCCACAAATGTGAGCATCACAATGCCGAGCCTTGTAATAGTGAACGTTCACTATTACAAGGTTTGACATTGTGGTGCAGATTGCACTAAAGTGGGGATTGGGAATTGTACCGTTTCCTTCACTGTAGTGTGATCTCGGAGTTTATATATATAAGTAGGAGGGTGCATGGGGGCGCAGCCCCCCCCTGCAAAAGGTGGGTTTTAATGCTGAGCGATGTGAGCATTTCAGTAAAGTCAACATGTTTGACATTCGACTTAACTGAAATGCTGAGTTCAGAATTTATTGTGTTCAGTGTTCTGATTTTCGAACATGTTCATTCGAATGCAGTGAATCTGAAAATATGATAGTAAACCATTATTTTCAAATGCTATTCCATTAGTCTGTTTTTAGTGCATTTGTTAATAAATACTTTTATTGCTTCTTGTGAGTCCATATCAGCATTATCTTGATTAATTTTTTGAAATGTGTTCTGAACTCTTCAAGTATGTCTTCTATAGCAATGACTATTTTCTTTTTAGCCTTACTATATATTTCTTTGATATGATTTTATTTTATCATTTTGGTTCAAGAAACTACTTTATTTAAAGATTTTGAATTTGTTGAATAGTTTATTAATTTTATCTTTTCCATGTTAATTTTAACTTTATGGTTCAAAATTTCTAAATATTTACTTTACAATTCATTTATTTTTCTTCAACTGAATATCATTATTCATTTGAAGATCTATCTTTAACTTATCAGTTTCTTCTTGTATTTCTTTTAAGTCTTCATCCCATTGTCTCCATTTTAATGAATGCCAATTTGTAATTCTTCCATATAAATATAACTTGAGAGCATCCCATATGTAAGTGTCATACATTTGTGTTGTATTATTAAATTCTAAATAAATTTGAATCTCTTTATAAAAAAATCTTTAAAGTCTTTCACATTTGTGATATATGATATAATAGCATTCATATTAAAAGAAGTCTGGTTCATAAAAAGTTAAAATGTTAAGTCATTATAATCCAAAATCGGGCATGATTTTATTTTAACGTTATCTAATTTTAAAACTAAATAATTTGAGACAAAAATTCTATCAGTTGTAGACTGTGTACCATGTCTATTTGAAAAATGAGTAAAGCAAAGATAATCGTTAACTAATAATTAATTAGAGTCCTTATTATTAAGTATACTGACAAAGTTGTATAATGTTCGTGCAGTATTTTACACCTTCCCCTGATTTTAGTATCCTTGTCAGGTAATATACAATTAAAATCTCCAGCAATAATAAGGCTAACCTTTGAATACTGTAGGATCAGGTTTAAATGGGATTTAGCTGTTTTAACTCCTAACACAGGAAACCAATATATATTTGCTAGGAAACCAATATATATTTGCTAGGGAATATATTTTCCTGTTTACTAAAATGTTAACTAAACAAAACATGCCTTTATCATCATTATAGTTACTTAAAATATGTGGCAAAGGTAATGAATTTTTCCAGAACACAGCTACCCTCCTTCTTTTTTGATTAAATTGAGAACTAGCTATAACCATATATTCATTCAACCAAAAAGGCGCACTAGATGTTGTGAATCCTCAGTAATAATTTTATTACAAAAAGTCAAGCGCTTTTGTCAGTACCAGTTGACTTCCTCAGAACTCTCAAAAATACAAAAATTTAGTTTAAATAATACAAACTCAGTGGTAATTGGTTAAATCTTCCACCAATGGTTTGATGAACATATATGGATATATTGTTTATTATTCATTCTACTTACATATTTTATTATTAAATGCGTTTCTTGAACAAATACAATTTGGGGTGAAAATAGTATTAAATATTTATAGAAACTACCTCTCTTAAGGCTATTATTCAGACCATTTATGTTAATTGATAATTATTTTAAACTTGTCATCTAGTACAGTCCAGGTTTATTCTATAAATGACTTTCTGTAATATATAAACCACTAGAAAGATTTCTGTAATTTAATAAAAATACAGCAAAACTAGTTATTTTAATAATGCACACTTGAATTTTAAATGTAGACACCAAAATGAGAATAATTATGTCAAACATTGAATAATATAATGTAATTCTAACACTTCATCCCCACATGGAGTAAACAACTCCAGACATAGACAAAAATTCCATTCAAGTCATGCTGTCCACCAAAAGCAGCAGAATTAATTCAACTCAGTCGTTCAATATTTATGATTTAATATTAAGATGTTAATAAGAAGTAGATAAGTATTATTAAAATTTATGTAACTCTCATAGTTCAACTTTAACAAAATGTAATCAAATTATATGTAATAAGTGTTAACTGATTTTACAGTACTAATCTTATTAATTCATTATGATAAACTAAGTATATAGTTCTAAAATATGATTTAAATTATGTTGTATTTAAAATGATTTATCATTATCTGGAATGCTTGTCATAGTGTAAGTAAGGTTAATATTTTAAACTGGCAACTTAATTAAATCTAAACTTTGAAAGCAAAAGAAGAAGAAAAAAAGACATTAATATACTTTTATCATACAAAATGTACATAACCTTTTTGTCTCTGTTAACCAAACTTTCAGACGTGTTATTCTGTAAGCCTCCAAAGCTGTTTAACAGTTGTATATATGTGATAAACTCTCAATTATTTAACCATATGCTGTTTATATTTTAACTGATCTTCAATTGGTTCTTTTTGTTGAATAAAAGTTTGATGCTTATTGTGCAACAACTCAGTGTAAAAGTTATAAAAATATATATTAACTATAACATTAATATGCTTTTAAATGTGTAGATGGCAAGTACATCAACTTATTATACATCAACAGGGGCAAGGGCTTGAATGATAGAATTCCTTTAAAACCAGTTTTACGTGATAGGTATTTATATAAATAGTATAGTGTGACCTGTTTTTGAATATATGTTTTTGAATGTATTCACATTGGATGGAACACGCAATGTTTTTAAATTTTTTTATACATATTTTATACATATTTCATGTGGGTATTAGTTTAATAAGTTTTTAAATAAGTCTTACTAACACAGCATAAGTGTATGCTACAAACATGGTTTTTAATGATTGTTAGTTTTTGTAGCCCTTTAAAGGTTTTTGAGATGTTAATTTGTTAATTAAGTCAATAGGTTGGTTAAAATGGGGGGAAATGTATAAAGGTTTGATTTTGTGTTGCGCATCTTTGTAAAGTCTGATGAAGTGGGGTTTATTGCTCCATGAAAGCGCTCAACTTGTAATAAATGTCTTTGTATGTGAATTGATGGTTTGACATATGTATTGGTTGGATTGCTGGATTTGTTTGTGGAGATTAATGAATTTTTATTGCACTTTGTTGCTTTTTTCCTGGATCCTTTTACACTCACCACCCTCTCTTTTTCTGTGTTTAATGAAAACTGTTATTTTGCAAGGATGTTCCTGTTTGTGTCGGCTTATGTGTTTTATCCTTTCTAGTAATGCTTAGCTTATAGGCACCTATATAAATCTGAATTCGAAAATGTTAATTATGCTAAAAAAAGAAAGGCTATGTAATGCAGAAAGTTATCTCCAGTAAACTGACATTCATAACCAACAGTATCACTGTACAAAAATGTGATGCTCTACATGCAAATCAGGTAAAGGTAGCTAACTTTGTATTGTCATATAACACACGTCTCTACCATCTACAAATCACAAAAGGTCTATGCATGTCACCCTGCATCATTACTCTTATGAACCAAAACATAACCACATATGATTTCATTGCAATACAATATTAGTCTAATAATCCCAGCTCATTTTGAATTGTGTCACTGAACAAGTCCATTAATCAGTTACAGCAGTATACTGTAAGACTCTGCAATTAAATAAGAGGCAAGGCAAAATGGAAATCTGCTGCATGTATGGCCAAGGCTTAAAATCCATGACTCAAATCATAAGAGAACTAACTTGAGGCAGATTTACACATAGCAATATGATCTCCAATTAAATATCTGCAAAGCTTAACCATAATGAACTGTCTGTGCATTAACAAAAATAATTTCAATGAATCAGATATTTTTACCTCACATCAGTAAAGAGGCAAAACTTTAGTTTAAGATAACTTTCTGGAATACTGATAAACACAGAATCACTGGTAATGTTTTGAAAATGTTATTTGACTTCATCAATATAAATCTAAGATAAAAATAAAATGTTACTTTAACAACAAAAATACAGGCTTGCTTCAGTTTACTGATTCAGAACATGTAAACGTTTTACTTGCACAGTGCAGATTTTTCCATTGCAATCAATTACATTGTATCCCAAAACATTATGTTATAAATCTTTCACCTTATGCCTAGCAAATTGATATACTGGAAAAGATTTACCAGTACACTAGTCAGTGTTATGATTATCTGCATATTTTGGCAAGCTAATATGAAATGCCAGTAAAATCTCATGGTAGGCAATAACACAAAATCAAGTGCACAAAAAATGTATTTTATTAAGAATAGGTAATGGAAAACAAACTTCAAAATCTGTTTAATTCTAAAATATCACAGTCAAACTAGAAGATTAGCTACTAGTGTTCGGTGTGAATGAATCCAACTATCCTACAGAAAAAAAAAAAATTAAACTCAAGACTCATGATGTTTATTTAGTCTCATGTAAGAAGCAAAGACTAATATCCTGTAACACAGCATCTCATACCTCTCAACTGTACAGATTTTCACAGAATGTCCAGATTTCTGGCTCATATTTTTGGTCTGTTTCTCAAAAAATTTGTAGTTTTCGGGCAAATCACTGGTATGATCTGAGGACTGAAGTCATTAAATGATGACATATATTTGAGTTTAAGACTTCATATCCTTCAGAAAATTTTATTTAGAGCAATCCCTGTTACTCTAACAACTTTCTAAGTTTATAAGAGCAATATTTAAAATCTGCCCCTATTTTTGGGCCTTTGTTCCACCATTTTGTCAGGCTTTGTCCAGATTTCTTGTACTAAGAGGTTTGAACATCATACAAATACACCAGATAACATAAGATGTAAACAGACATTCTCCCATACACAAAACCAACTATTATACCATGTCCCAATCCCCATGTCAAGGGCCAGATACAAAAATTTACAAAACAGTGAGTGCATCTGGCCTGGTAAATCATGTGTGTTGCGTGTGAAGAAATCTCATCTCAGCGAACCAGGCAGGATTTGATTCATAAAAGGAATGGGCCGCACTATGTACCACCAACACTGTTCACCCAGTCCACCACTAAATATCTATAAAATAAAATAGTGCAACTAACAACTATACAGGATGCTTCCTGCAAACATGCAATCTTCAAAGATATATTGGCTGGAGCAGCAGCTAAAGAGAACCGAGAGTTACATTTATTTTGGAAGCTTAACTGGTAAAAAGTTGCATTTGTCCAACTCAAGTTATAATGTTTGTAATGCTTGGGCAGTAACAAAGCAATACTAGATGGCAAAGTATAGTACCTGGGTACATCAACTATTCAACAGCATGGAGGTAATCTGGATATACAGCAACTAAAACTAACTACAATCTGTTAACTAGGCAATCAAAATATGAGTACCGTCTCTGTCTGAGGCATATTTGAACATTCTGTGAAAATCAAATGGTCAAATAAAATTCATTCAAATTCCTTTCCTTGGGGAAAGCCTGAAGCCCCATGATTTCAAAGCCATATTCACACTTCACCATTAGGACACTTTGCATACTTGTAAACACTTATGAAATGCCATTGTGTCCCTAACTGTAACAACAATGTGATACAAGTCAGACATAAATATGGACAAAGGTTCAAATGTGGAACAGATTTAACCATGAAACTGAAAAACAACATTTATATTAATGTGCAGGTTCAAATGTGGAACAGATTTAACCATGAAACTGAAAAACAACATTTATATTAATGTGCTCTTAGTGAAAAGTAATGTCTGAAAGTTACAGTGTTATAGTTCCTAATGAAAATAAATATTATGTAGCCCTTGAGGCCCCCCCCACCATGACTACACATACAGTTACCCCAGCGTGGTGTGAATTGATGGCTGGCCTGGCTAAAATGTATCACTTTGTTTGCAATTGCAAGTTGAATCTTTTTATAGTCATGGTAAATAATGTCAGTAATTTGGCAGTCAGACAGTCACTGACAGAGTTAGTTTCTATTAGGCAAAAGAAGGCAATAAATAAGGTCCGTTTTATTTATTCATTTATTTATTATTATTCTTTTACCTGGAGCAGGAGGAGGTCGTGCCACTGGAGTTAAATTTTCTCATCCTGCTTCTGTCTCTGAGATTCCTGGGAGTGTAGACACTGGGTGAACAGGGCTTTACTCTCCTGCACTGGCACACTTCGGTAAGTACGTGTTTCTTCTTGAGCTTGGCTTGGCTGGAAGATTAAGTTAACTTAAAACTAAGTATGTGTAACAGCTCCTCTGCTCACTGGTCACTGCTGCCTGCTGTCTTTTGCTAACTCCACGTGAACATACAATTGTATGTAGTAAAAAGGTAAACAGACACAGTCAGAGCACTCAGATGAGTTTCTGACAGGCTGGCAGTATGCCTCAGTAAAAAATTTCAACTTAAAAAAAAAATGGGAATTGAAAGGGCTACTTGGAAATTTGTGGCACCCCATTATTTTGCCCTCAAAACCGGTAAATACCAAGAAATTTGGTATGTTTGTCAGGTATGACAGCTGATAGAATCAAATGTTTTTTGCATCTCTATTTTTAAGACTTTTTTGTGGGATAGGAAGTTTGAAACTGAAATATGCATCATTAATTTCTAACTTGTCTCTTTAATGACTTGCCAGTACAAACATATGGCCCAAACTGAGGACAGTCTGTGACCATCAGTACTTTTGAGAAGTATGGATGTGTGACACTCTGATGCATGAATCCTATTACTTGATAGAGGACACATGTATTCACATAGGTCACTGCTGTCACATGTTGATGTCATTGCTGTAAAAATCAACTACTTTTTACTTACATTACCAAGTAACAGTATGCAAGGATATACCATTCACTTTTTATTATTATATTTTTTTTAATATTACAGATTCAGAACTTACCTTGTAAATCTGGCAGTTGCTGCAGTTTTAGTTCAGGGCTGACTCTATTTGATGCTAAGAGTACACAGCCATTACGTGGGTAGGTAAAAGTTGTGAGCGTTGCCTGGCATCAGTGTTACTGTATGTACGTTTGTGCATAGGATGAAGGTTTTGGCTCCTTAGTTGATGAGTGTGGGTGCTGTCCATTGCCTCTTAGCCAATGCAAGGGCATATTGAGCATGCCTATGTCTGCCTACTTCCACAGGAAGTGCTGCTTCTCCCTCTGACTTCTTACCTGAATGTGTTGGTGGTGACCTTGCCAATAGTGGTGAGATGTGTGCCCCTTCCCCGAGTTGATCCTGTTTCTCAGGATGATGTTTTGAAGCATGGCACAGATGCTGAAGATTTCAGTAGATGTATGGGGATTGTACACAGGGCTCCTCCATATGTATCTAGGCACTGGAACTGCAACTTCAGCACATGCTTTATGATATTTATTATTTGAGCATGTGCCTCATTATAGCATTCATCCGTTGGTGTGTGTAAATTTTTGATGGGCGTCATCAGCCATACTTCCTGTGCCTAACCTGCATCCCCCAATAAATTACCTTGTGAGATATCACCCCTAGTAAACATCTCATATGGGTGGGAGTTGTGCCAGATATGTGAGTCATGATAACTGCCTGGGTTGCCAGCACACACACTCAAGATTATTCCCTTAGTGTCACACATGACTTGGCAGTTAATGGAGTGGAAGACCTTTCTATTGATGCGTATTGGAGCATAGCATTTAGGAACTGATGGAGGATCCTGATGCTTGTGACACCCCCAACATGTCCCCTGTTGGTCTCTGAAAGGTTCCTATTGCTAAAATTCTAAGTGCTACACATACCTTTGTATCCACCAGTATTGGTTCCCCCTAGTTTGTCCTTGGTCTGAGATGAGGATGAAGAGGTTGCAGAGCTCTAGTAGTGTGTCTCTATCCACCCTGAAGCACTCTACAGTTTCCTCCTCATGCAGATTGTGACAAGTTAAATGGGATCTAAAAAACTGTTCTCCTTCTTGGCATGATCTATTAGGAGCAGCAGCAGCATAGACTTCAGGCTGTTGCACATTTATGTGAATGTGCAGCAGCATAGACTTCAGGCTGTTGCACATTCACATAAATTAAAGTAACAGCAGCCCCTAACCTTCTTTCTGTGTAGACTCCTTTTTATGGCTGTATTCCAATAAGTTTTGAAATTCTCAGGGAAAACTAGCACTGAGTCTACACATTTGCTTTAAACATGTTGAAAAGGTCCTCCATCTTGGATTGGTTGATTAGCACACAGTTCAGCTATTTATGCTGTAATTTGCATACCACAGTGTTTACTGTGTTTGCACAACTCTACATACCTCTACACACTGTGCATTATCACGTGCACGTCATGGCACAACATGCACACAGCCTTAGCGGATTGTGTATACCTTATTGAATGCAGCCCTCATTCTTTCATCCATCACTAAATTTAATGTGGCAGTCAAGAGTTATTTTGCAATGGATTTAGTATAATAATATTTTCTAAGCATTCCCCTTCCTGACTTTTAGAATTAGAACTACTGTTTAATAGGTTGATGTATTATCACAAACAGAATATAATATACTCCAAGCTGTTTTCAGTATATTTAAACATCAGATAAACTCATTTTATATTTTTCCCTTCAGTTTAACTCATTCTCTCCACCAGCTGCCAAACTTTATTCCAAACACACACACATGTATACACACACTTTCTATTACAGCAAACATTCCTCACAAATAACCTTTCGACCCCAGCACCCAAAAACAAGGTTATACTGTACATACCGCACTTTCTTCATCCTTCTTTCTGAACTATAACACTTACCCTCAGGCAAATGAACTGCAATCCCCCTTCCCTACCTTTAGAACTGAACTTGCCCCCCCCCCCCCAATAAAAAAAAAAAACCTCAGCTCGTACTTGCCACACAGCAGACCACAACACTTAAGGGTCTCTCAACCTCTAACTTTACTCTTCCTGCCCATGGAATAACTGCGGTTACCCACAGCATTTGCACCATGATGTAAACCTAAAGTATAATCGTGTAAATATCTTCTGATCAATGCTTAGTAGACCATTTTAAACCAAGACCCAGGCCAGGAAGGCAGATAAAACAAATGCTATCAAAACAAGATTACAAGCTAAATATGCACATTAACTGAAAGGCATATGTATTGCAAATGTAAGCACCACAATTAAAAATTGGCGGTTTTGTCTATAGGTCACTCTTATTCATTGTTGCCTCTGAGGTTGTCCTCTCCGGATTTAAACTAGCATAAGCAAAGTAAAGTAAGCGTTTTTCATTCCTAATGCTGGAAAATATTAATTAATTGGAACAAGAACAGAGATTCAAATGATGGTGCTTTTAATGAAAAGCAGAAGAGGTGGGACTTCTCAGCTGAAGTCCTGTGCAGCCATATGCCTACAAGATAGAAAATGGAACCTATGTCCTAACTGCCATAATCCATAGTGGTGAGGGTCTCAAAGCATAGCTGATTTTCTTCTTATGTTGTATAATGATGAGTCCAAAAAAGGTGATGTGAGAAATGTATAGCTAATGTATTCTACCTTAATGGACTGAATGCATTAATAAAGACTTGCAGGCCATTGTGTATCCAAAACACAGTGTGCTAGAAAACTTGTATCTCTTCTTTGTATAATTTTCATATCTCTGAAGACACCTTCATTAAGGGAGGTTTGTCATTGTTTTTTCACATGTAGCAATTGTTTTCCTTTTACTTTATATGCACTTGCTGTGGACCTTTTTGCTTTTTTCGTTTGGACTTTATTTTTAATAAATACATGTACATGTGGCGTAATGGTCATAGACACAACTAGTATATGTCTGCATGGCTTAGTACTGAAAAAACTTGCAAGACATGCTTGAATCATGAGACACACAGAACAATGTAGACTGACATGATTGCTGCACACATGGGGTGGTAACAATGAAGGGAGAGGTACTGTATGGGAGATCCTGGGGCCAACTGCAGTGTGATGATCATAGGAGATTACTAGGTTATCAACCCAGAGGTCATTTTAAGCCTAACTGTTACAGCCCAATGTAATACCATAGAAATGCTGTTCAGTACCTAAGACTGCATTTAGTCATGGCTGTCATGTCCAGGAGGGTTATGGGCCCTATCCTGGGTAAGAATTTATGGCCCCATCCATGCATCCAGGTTCCTCTAGAACAGTGTCACAGAGGTACTCTGTTTCACATGAAACGGCAGCCTATTCCAAAGATGCAGCAGTTGCTGGGAGATAAATCTGTCCCTCAAGCGTATCATATTTAATTTGCAGGCCATATTTTGATCCCTTGAACAGGAATCCCTAGTCACATTTGATTTATGGGTATGCAGCAAGTTCATTAGGTTTGGGTCTTGGATTATGTGCATGAGAAAACTGTAACAACTTCTGGTGGAGGTAGGGGTAGGATGCCAACAACCACCTAACAGTAAGAGTATTCTGAGGGTTTCTGCTCAGACACTTTTTCATCCCAACATCTATAATGCTGTGCTCATGTATTTTGATGTGCTGCACCCATTGATGTTTTATCTGCAGTCTTTCTCAAGTTCAAAAATCCCCAATGGCTAAATCATATTAAATCTTATATTTTAACATGCATATAATCTCTTACCTACTTCATCCCACTTCTAATCACTCCATGACATTCTTTACCTCATACCTCTAACATCACCCCTTCAAATTTAATTTTCTGTGCCATCATTCTTTATATGTTGGTTTTCTTTTCCTGTGCCTTCTCAACTTCATTCTAGCCAGATACTACTTTCAATATTGTGTATTCTATTGTATATTGTATATACTCCATATATTACATGGGTGAGTTATTAAAAAAATCTTTTAAGGCATGACAGTATGTAAATTGTAAGTTCCTTCCTAGGCTAATATGATGGCTTACCTGTGCTGATGAGAGTCTTAAATGAATTTATAAAAAAACTTTGTCTTAGTCTTTTTTGTAGATATACAGTAAGGCAATTATAAATTCAAGAGCATATAAAGTGTGCATATAGATGTCTTGACTAATATACTCTGCAAAACTGATTTTAACAATATTTGTACTAAAGTGTTTCTCCTGAGGCATACATTGAAAATAGGATCTAGGCAGTCATCAGACTATCCTGGTTAATAAAAACAATTAAGTAAATAAATAATACATAAATAATAAATAATCATGCTACAGATATAAACATTTTAGATTATATATTGAAAGCAAACTCTGTGAATAATGATAGGTGATCATTATGAGATTTGTGGCTGCAGTGCAAATTCCTGCCTGATTGATGATGATAAATGTATTTCACATTATTCTAGATACATCCTTATGCTTGTTTTGTCCTTAATTTAAATTTTCTTTACAAAATTTTACTGGCTCCCAGCAACTGGGCTCTGGACTTTTTCATATAGCAGCCACACGGAAACTCAGAATCCTGGGCCACTATTACTCAGCACACATAAAAACACCGGTGTCTTAGTTTCGTTCCCTAGTAGTTAGTTTCTCACTTATATGCTGATCTCGTTTGGATACGTCCATTCCAACTTCCACATGATTGCCACTAGTTGTAATGTGATCACACTAGTTGCTTTTGTTATCCTTCTGTCATCCTCCTAGTTTGGGCATTAACACTACATTGCATTTGCCAGGCCATGACAGTGACTGTACAAGAATTAGAAATTAATGCAAGTCACTCTGAAAGCTGCATGTTTTGGTCACCATCTTGATTTCTCCAAACCCTCTCCCTTTTCCCTGTGCTATTTAGTCAGTCCTCTTCAGTTTACTCTACAATACTAAAAGGTCTTGCTAGTCTGAAATGTGGTATTTGTGGAAAAGTTCACATGATTTTTTTCAAACTTTGGTCTCTAACATCAGTTGAGTGTTATCATTAAGTGTAATGGTCACAAGTCTCTGCTTTGAGGTTACTCGGCCTCTCTTTACCAATGGTCCCTTGTAATGAAAAAAAAATGCAAGAGCTTAAATGCTTGAAGGGTAGAAAGCTGTCAGCAGTTATGCAGTATCTAAGATAGCAGTTTCTTCCCGGGGGGGGGGGGGGGGTTGAAGCTGGGCATTGAGGGCTGCAAGTTGGCATAATGATTAAGGCACAAGATTGGAGTCTTAGCTTTGAAGGGAAATAAAGTAGGCTTAAAATGGCCTGCAAGGGCAGCAAGCTTACTACTACCTATGACCTTGTGTGTATAATTGGGCAGGACAAGATCAGTGCAAACATTTCCCCCCTGCTATCTGCTTACACTGGCAAAGGGGTACTGTCTCACACATGCTGATGTTTGCACCTGTTGTTCTCAGTATCCATATGTATGTTTTAGTACAGATATTAGTGAGATACCACAGGCATGGTTGTGTATGTATTATGTAAAAATGATGCACTGTGAGCTTCAGAGCAGGAGCAGTGGAAGAAAGCAATCAGGGATAGTAGAGTGTATATACTTTTTCCTGATAAAATAGCAACAGAAACAGTGATATCTCACTCATAAATCCAGTAATGAAAGTCAATTTAAAAGCAATGCTCATAGATAAAATACAGATACTATGAAAGTAACTGAGTAACAGAGTAATCGTTCCAAAATACCATTAAAAATCATAGAGTTCAAACCCTTTATTATTATTTAGTTGCAGGTTTACAAGTTTTAAAGGTTTGTTTTATAATTATATTTTTAAGAGATATTAAACAGGCAAAACAAATGATTGCATCACTTACAATCAATTCCATACCAGTTCTGGTGAAATAATAAAGTAAATGTTTAAGACTAAAATAAACATTGAACATAGTTGAGTATTAAGCCTGTTGCTAAAATAAGATCATTCAGTCATCTTTTTGGTGTGTTTTTGTTTTGGGATTTCTGCTTGTCTAGTACTTTGCCCTGTATAACTGCTACTACAATAGCTATTCCACCAGTCTACATTACAGAATTGAAAGCCTAAGCTGTTGAGATATGACATATGACTCCTCCAATTCTTCACAATTCTGTACCCTTAACTCATTTATATTTTAAACAATCACCTTTTCTAGCATGTATCGGTAAAGATTTTTTTGTTCTTATCTAAAGGAATCTAAGAAGGTCAGCAATGTAACTGAGGATTCTTCTTAGATATTTAGTGCCAGTAGACACCTATGAATACATGAAATCTGCTTCATTTAAACCCGCTGCTGCAACCTCTGTGAACAGCCATTTATCTTGACAGCCACTTAACCTTTGAGAATACAGCTTGAGGTCTGATTATAGCATTTTAATGAGAAAAAAATACATATGTTCTCAGTCCACTTGAAAGGATATATGTCATCTCAACAATGTTTTACTTTTGAAAACATTCGAAAAGCATTCTTTATTAGAACAATATTCTGAAAAGCATATAGCAGCTGTCAGCAAGATTCATGTTGGACTGGAATACCAATGCATTTCTGATTAACTTGTTTAGAAGGTGCTTATGTGATACCACCAGAAATGACTTGGAGCTTAGTGGCTTATCAAAGTGAAATTTATGCAGAAAATACACCTAAATTAAAAACGCTGTCATTATACCTTTGCATTTATTATTTTCTTCATGTGAAACAAAAATACTCTTTCTGTTTAGCAGTTTAGATACTTTAGCAGAAAGTGTAATGTCTATAAAACTAACAGGAGCCTTTTTTAAATATTTTCTTTATTTTACAGTTTTGTCAGGAATACAACTGAAGCTGTATTCAAGAAATTAATGCACTTTCTATACTCCTTTCAATGAGCTGTAACGCAACTCAATATGTTATTAATGGCCTGTCTCATTATAATCCATAAAAAAGTGAATGCAAAGGTAGTCAGTATTTCAAAGTATGATTTGTAGGCAGTTTGGCTACATTACGGTCAGCTATGAAAGAAGAATAATATACATTTCTGACCCAAATAAGCTTCTGGATTGAAACAATCTACTGGGGTACATTAGCCGGGACAAGGTCCTGGGCACAAGGCCCAGCATGGTTAACAGTAGTTATCATAAATCACCTCATTGCAAGCATCATCTCTGAGCAAGAGTGCCTTTGTTGGGAAATTGCCAGATGTTTCAGATGATTAAAAAATATCAGCTACGGTCCCTTTATTTTCTGAAATATTAAGTTTAGATATGTAATGTAAATTAGCTTGCAGACTAAAATATACTTATTGTCTATTCATGTTCAAAATGTGACCATTAGCAGCTAGATAATCTCATAGAAACAAATATATTATTTTTTATTCGTATGTACTAGAGAACTTCTGTACAAAGATCAACATGTTAATGGCTAGTCGCTCTCTTTTCAAACCTATTTTATGACTATTTGCTTTCCTTATTTGTTATTATTATGGAGCTGTGTGTTCATAGTTTCTGCAAGTGCTATGATCCCTGTATTAAAGTGTTTTCCTTTTTACCTACAGCAGTCAACAGCAGAGTTAATATATTTAAATAAGAATGATCTTTTGGGGAGGGGCAGTTCCACAGTGGGGATGTAAGAAAACATAATTCCTATTTTCATTTTAGGGAGCTTGTCTTGTTCTTTTCAAATCATGCAGTTTTGTTTTCCTTTTTTCAAGATTGTCAGATCAACTCTCAAAGGGAATTGTCAAAAAATGTCAGAAAACAAGGATTTTGAATCAGTGACAGTTTATTTTGCATACCAATTTATCTGTACAAATTACAATAGCAGATGTGGACTAAAGTCAGAAGTACCAACATGCGTGGCACAGTAACTCACTGCAATCTGCCTATTAGAAAAAAAAAATGGTCAATAACTACAGCCACACAACAAAGAAAGGCAGCCTTAACATCTGCAGTATATTTTTAATACATGTTGTCTGGACAAGTATAGCAGTGGGGCTGGCCAAATACAGAAGGTGTATGTATAAAAAGGCCGTAAGGCAGTCTTCCGTTATTTTCCAAAATATTCAGTGTAGATATGTAAGGTAAAATAGCTTGCAGACTAGAATACTTTAGTTGACAATACTCGAATTATGAATGTGAATGCAGAGCAAGTATATTCTAGTCTGCAAGGTAATGTACCTTATTTATCTCCACTTATTTGCACATAAAATGAAGGCTACCCTTGTTCATTAAAGGGGACAAATACCAAGGTAAACATGGTATTTTTCAAGGGTCAGTGATTTTACCTTCATGTTAATTTGCTCTTCAAATTAATACTTTTGATATGAAAAGAAATCTTGGTTGTGATAGTAAGAATGCCAAACAGAAAAACGAAAAAAGACATGGTGATACAATGCTATGATAATGATTAGAGAGTTATAAACTTAACAAAATGCTCATTACTGCTTAGACGGAAGTCTGTTTATTTATTTATATATTTATTTATATATATCCTTCCTTAACCAGGATAGGCCAAAAGAACCAATCAGACCTATTTTTAATTGTGTCCTGGGGATAGAAATACCATGTAAAATATGTAAAAAAAAAATGCAGCTATTATATGAGGACAATAACTGTTTACATAATAGGGAGATAAAAATATGCCAATACTTTGTTTCAGATGATGTATTAGGCAACTTTGAGGTCATTACAAAAAAGTATTGCATTTTATTAATATTATTTCATTTTAATATTTTAATTTGTTTTAGTTAATATTATTTTGTTATATTACTAATGCCAACTACAAAAATATTATATATATATATATATATATATATATATATGTAGAGCTAGAGATATACATATATATGTAAATATGTGCATGCATGCGTGTGTGTGTGTGTGTGTGTGTGTGTGTGTGTGTGTGTGTGTTCCTGCATGAGTAGCCCTATTAACTACAGCAAAACAAAGCTTTTATAATTTTCTTAAATAATATCTGGTAATATCCTGTTTACTGTCACAATAATTTTAATTTTCTGTCTTGTGCTCCATGCTGTAGTGACTTACATCTATTATAGGAAACTGTACTACTATAAACACCAGTTTTGTCATTATTGTGGATTTCTTTGGCTTTTTTTTTTTTTTTTAGAAATCTTTTGATTCATTTTTGACTTTATAGACAGCTGTGGTATGACTACTAGTTATGTTCTGGCATGTGTTACTCTAAAATCAGCATCAATTTTTCTAATGTTAAAATTACATGAGAATTACAGGAAAATGTGCATACAATTTAACCTAAGAAAGCCTATATGAGAAATAGAACTTAGAAAGGAATACTATGCATCCCACATACATATAAATAAACATTAACTGTCAAATGTTTAGGATTTGCTTTTTAATCACTGGCAATAATGACTCAAATGATGAGTTACATGAAGTGACAAATAACTTTACATGAGATTAAGATCCCATGATACCTTAGACTTTTAAGTAATACTATATAAATCTACTAATGCTACATTTATTTTAGTCACTACAATAACACAGAGACAAAGATATTAAGAATAAGAATGAGAGTAACTGTGATACATCATAGAAATGTGAAAAATATTTGTGATGTAGTTAAAAATAAAAATATATTATATTCAAATTGTGAATGACTTCAATGTTATAGGGATGCACATACTTTTACTTTTTAAAAACATTTGGAATCTGATTTTCTGGAAATAGATAAATGCATATTATTTCAGAATAGCAAAGTTAATTTAGCTACATATTGATTTTATTGGAAAGACCAGTAGGCAGTTCAAGAAAAGACAATGAACATATATATGACACTAAGCAGCAAAATAAAAAGAATACCCTGGTAAAACATATTTTACATATTAGTGATCAACATACATTTATCTTAATATTTCTACAAACTATTACATTTATAGAAGGTGATATTATGGAATACACATCATGTGAATGTAATTGCATTACAGACATGAACTCTGTGTTTCAACAAGGAATAATGACAGCTATTCTTTAAAACCTATCATGAAAAAATTATCTTTGTGGTGTTATGTTTTAGCTGTGGTTATTTTATGGTGATTTTTATTAAGATTTTATATATTGCTTATGAACTGAAGATTAATATTTGTTTATGGCACTTGATGGACATTTTTGAAAAAACCTCAACAAATGTTGTTGCTATTCAATTTATTCTGTTTGTAATAAAGGCACTTACATTATAGTTCCTGGTCTGGTTTTCATCATAGACTTAAAATGCAAACTCTTGTTCATCATGAGCCAAGACACAAACAACCAAATGCTGGGGTGTGATATTTCCTCCCTTGCTCGAATGATGATTTGCTTTATTATTTGATGTTTGAGATTTTTTTCACTGAAGGCACTGGTTGCTGTTTTTTTTCTGATACTTGTAGTTTCATGTAGATGAAGCGTGTATTGATTGAAACATGACTTTGTCCATTGACTATGAAATTTCAGAATATCAAAGAAAGAGGGTGACATTTCTGTTGACATTAAAGGAATATTGTTTCTCAAAGTAAAAATCACCGTATACTGTGTGTGTGTGTGTGTGTGTGTGTGTGTGTGTGTGTGTGTATATATATATATATATATATATATATATATATACACACACACACTCACACGCACATATGTGTATGTATATATACACACAGAAAAACTTTTTCTGCTCACTAGAAATTAATGAAAGCATTTCCACTTGAATTATTACTGTTGTGGTTTCTAATGTACTTGAGCAGATATTTCTCTGCACTTGCATCCCACCAATTTAATTAATGATGATTTCATTAATGATGCAGATTTTTAAATAGTCTTTAAATTTTTAATTAATACTTTTTTTAATTTTTAAAGATGATTGTCACTGTTGAATTGACACCCTGACCCATGTGCATAAATGGAAAAAAAAGGCATTATGGATAGATGAATGGTAGATTTTTAGAGTATAATAGATACTCTTCAGAGTGAGAAATAAATTCAGATCAGTCGGAGCTGGGCTGATTGTTTTTTATTTTTTTATTTATTTTTTTTTAATGTTTGGGTTATGAAATCAGTAGGAAATTATATATTTTGAAACCATTGCCTTTAAATGAATTGGTAGCATGAGTTGAATATTGTGCTTTAATGATGATTGATTGATCAGGAGCTAAAACGGTTTTACATTTATATCTCCAGTAGCATAGGCACCGTTACTTTCTTTTTGAAGTGAAGAAAGATCGTCTGTTTTTTATTTTTTTTTAGATGTTCTGAAGCAGTGAATTTCATGAGCAGTCTGTCCTTAAATGTAGTCAGGGATCCCACTGTTCCAGCAAGATTATTACATCTAGACTAAAGTTCCTCAACCAGCCAAAACCATCATGGAGAACAATGACCATGAAACTGAAGATACAAAACACATTATAAACAAATGACAGCTGAATCTGAATCTTATTTCTGTGGAACTCATACCAGGTCCCTAACATTTAATTTGGTGGTGGTGATTTTACTGGCCTTGATGATGAATTTGGCTATTGTTATACAATATCTCTGACTTTCCAAACAATCAGCAGGCAGACTAATATAAAAAGGAAAAACAAAACAATTTTCAGAAGGGCAGTGCTGTGTCAACCTTCTGGAAGAACTTACCATTTAAAAAAGTATCTGAACAATGTGTGCATTCATATTGAGTTTTCATACCTAATAGTAACAGTGGTACAGAAGTACAGCAGTATATATGGTACTGAATGTTTGTTTTGGAAGTTCATTTCCTACTTTAATAATTCCCTTTGTATGTCATCATTCACTGAGGACAGTGCACTTATCTTCTCTGAGATGTAGATGGAAATAAAGTTCAGCGTCTATGCTGAGACTTTCTCTTTTCATAAAGCATTACAGTTTATGCTCCATCCAACTTTGGGCATGGTGAGCATGAAACCTATCAATCAGTAATTCTCATTTTAATTTTTTTTGTAAAGCTTTATTTTTGTTCTGATTCTGTGGAGATGACTGCTGCTTCCTATAATATGGTTGGTACAGGATCACGTTTTACTACCTTTCTTAGTTAGGATGGGTATGCAGGTGAGGAGGAAAGTTGGGAACTTTCCATTTTGTGACCTGCACTAACAAATAATCCTGAGGGGCCTCAGCTAAAACTATTCACAAATGGAAATGACCAATCAGGATATAAGACAGAATGAAATACAGCAGAGTATTGCTTTAAAACTAATGTGACTGATATTAAATGATGCAGGATTTGTAAAAAGTGACTTGGAAATTGTAATGTATTTATCGGAGAAAAGAAACAAACAACAGTCGATACAGTATTTACTTTATGTTTTACTGTTATTGTTTTTGTTTACAAGGAAAGTCAGACTGGGTGGCTTTATTTCTTATAACTAACAAATGTGAATAATTTGGGTATATGGTACATAGCCAGAAGTTAAAAAAAAAAACTGAAAGACTTTCTTGAGTATACATGACCAACACACAAGATTAAGCAAAAATAGTGCAATGGGTGGTAAAATGCAGGGAGGGAGGAATTCAGAGAGAGACACACGCAGTGTGACTGTGCTAATAGAAAATTAACATTGTGTATATTGCAAGCAAATGAACACATAATGACATGCAAATGAATTCAAATATGGTAATGAGATGCATCATGTATGCAAATGATGACATCAAACATGCCATCACAATTAAGAAGCATAATAATAGTGTGATGAGCTTTGGAGATACATTTATCAGAACATCATAATTTTTCAATGAACAGCATCACTAAGATGCTGGGATTAGCATCTGCTATAATGTCAGCACATGTTAGTGACTGGCTGGGGAGACAGTATTCACAATGTTGCACACCTCCACCCTCTACATCACAGAAGACTCTGTTAGGGTCTGACAAGCCATTACATCCAAAACCTGGGTACAGTTGAATTCTACTGTGGAAAGAAAAGTTAGATGGTGTGCCTTTCTTCTAGTGATCAAGGGATACGTGGCCATCCTTTGCCAATAGACATATTATCCTTGTTATGAAGAACTTTCTAGAAGTTATGGGATTTTCTGCTCATGAAATTTAACCAGTTCTTTGATGTGATGCTAATGCATGTGAAGGAGCATATTTGATTTTCAGACATAGCAGTGGAGAGAACCATCCCTTCTCAGACATTCTACAACCTAACCTGTTTCTTGAGGTCCAGTGGTCCATTGATGTAACCACATGGCTTTTAAGGCTCTGTGTGTAGCAAATAGTATCTTGTATAGTGAGCGAAAGGCTTTCCACTCTACCAACTACCAGGGGATATGGTGTGTGCATTGGGTATTCTATGCAATTTGTCTGTTTCTCATCCATGCAGTTCCCAAGTTCCCTATAGCCGACACATGTTTGACACATACATCAGCATTGCATATGGGTCGGCATCCTGCAAGCCAATAGAATTTGTATGTGCACACATTGCCAATGATAGAGACCAAGATCATCCATTCCAATGAATGTAGGTAGCAAACCTTTCATAGAGGCACTTTATGTTTTATATAGCAAGTGATGGAGGATATCCCTTGGAACTGTGGCTAAAGACAGCCATGGATAACCTCACATGGTAACAGAGATGGTAAACAACACCAGACCACTGCATATATAGAACATGATCAAGCCATGTGTTCAGAGAGTCGAAGGTCCATTTAAGCTGCATGCAAGCATTTGGTAGTACTCTATAATATGATCCAGAGAAATGCAGCAAGATATTTGTGGACTATGCCATGCCACATAACATGGTGCTGTGGAAATCATTACTGCACGAGGATTAGATAGCAGTGGTACATATACCTCTGACATCAGCAGATGATATGCTGAGTGAGGAGTTGTTGGTTGAACTGGCCACAGTGAGCTGTCATGTGCTGCAGAGTCAAGCACAATATGTAATGGCAAGACAAGTACAGAACAAAACAAAATGAATGGGTGCAATAATACTCTGGTATTACAGCTCATTAACTAGTCATATTGTTCAGACATTACCATACCCATATTAGGCAGGGCACAATCATCATCTTCATCATCGTCATTGTTTGCACAGGTGGAAAGTACAGTGTGAGGGGACAGATATATTAGCATTGGTGAAAGAGTCATATCTAAAGGGCAGTGGGGTCTCACGGATCATGTCCTCCAATGATGAGATAGAGCTTCCAGAGGTGGAATGTTGTCTGGTTGTATCATGTGCTTGTACACTGTCGAGGGCAAAAGCTGATGGGCCAGGGGATGGCAAAGTACAACAGGTGCTTGTGAATGAATGTTGCCAGGGCAACCAACTGTGGTGTTCCAGCAAACTGATGGATTCCATTATGCCATGTCTGGACTAGATAGGTTCCATCTATGGTAAAGCTATAAGTGAGTGGGCTGGTGCTGAATAGTGGTACCCTGTGTGGTTTGCTTAGAGGCCCACTGTGGTGTTCAAGCAAACTGGTGTCTATTATGCCATATCTGGGCTAGACCGGTATCATCTATGGTAAAGCTACAAGTTAGTGGGCTGGTGTTGAACTGTGGTACCCTGTGTGGTTTGACCAGTGGGACATGCTGGCAGATGAGATTATACCTGAGTCAAATGAGTGTTAGCTCAGTTGTGGGGGAGGGAAGTGTGTCCATGGTATAATGTACCACATTACCACAACAGAATCTTCCCCACATGGATAATGAGCTGACAGCTGTCAGTCACCTCCCACCCCACCATGCCATCTCTTTTATTATACAATGACTGGTCATTAACATTCAGAAATGAGCATGATGATTGGTCAGCCTAACCAGCGTGCCAGTTGTAAATCGAATATATACCAACAGCAAAAGACCAGCTGCTAAGGTATCATTAAGCAGCCAGAATTTTTTTTTTATTTCTATCTCTTAGATTAACATTAATCTGAATAAGAGCCTCTGAAAATAAAAAGTACGTCATTATTTAGTGCCTTTGTTTCTCATAAAGTTTTTTTTCAGGCAAATCACTGAGGAATAAAGTCACTAAATAATGTCAGGCATTTCAGTTTCAGACTTTTTTTCCATCAGATAATGCACACATACTCACATTTTTTCAAATAAAAGATCAAGAGGTATGTACAAGACCACAGAAAATACATGGAAAATCAGGTTATGTTCTACAAACTGAAACTTACCTGATTTTCCTTGTGTTTTCCCGGTCTCTCTCTAACCTCTAAACTGTTAGGAGGTTACAGTTTTTGTTTTTCTTTCAAAAACATACCAGTAGAGGTCTTTTCTCCATTGTTTACTTGCTAATCAGTGATGTGCTGTGTAAGCTCGGGAACACAAGTCGCATACGCATGCACAGTACATCATCAAAGGGCAGAATCAGGAAACAGTGTGGAAGAACACCATGGCGCCATTATATAAAGGCATTATTTAAGAAAATTAAGTAATTTTTTCTTAAATAATATCACTGTATAATAGTAATATGTGTCTGTAAGAAGACATGAAAGTGCTTACTTTTTTATTAATAAAAGTTTTACACCTTTTATTTGAGATGTGTTTGTCTCCTCGAGGTTTGATTTTCCACTTGGATTTATTGGTTTTATGCCAAGAGGAGCTTACTTCTCTGAGTTTTCCTATTTCTTTCGTATGATAGCAATAACTTACTCCTGGGTGTGGTATATTGAAGACTTACCTAACGTTGGTTTTGTTTAATCATGAGGGAGAAAACCATACCAACCATGGGTAAATCTTCAATATGCCATACCCTGAAGTTGGTCATTGCTATAGTGACTGATGCACTTATAAATGTTAACTATGGCAAATCTCATGTCTTCACTCATGTAGCTTGGTTGAAATAGTCCTTAAACCTACAGGCAGTGCAGTGGTGTGGTGCAGCGGAAAAAATTATCACCTCACAGCAAGAGGTTTACTAGTTCCATTCTTGGCTGGGAAGCCTTTTGTGCCAAGGCTGCAAGTTCTCCCTGCATTCACGTTGGTTTCCTCTGGGTACTCTGGTTTCCTCCCACATTCCAAAGACATACATGTGGAGCATTTCTTCGTGGGCTTCTGCTGAAAATAGGCTCTTTCCTAGTTGGATTTTGCTGGTCAACAAATGTTAAATAAAAAATACTGTAGCCATCATTTTCTTTACTATCTGAGCAATGCAAGTGTGAGCCACAGTCAAAATTCTTTGCCCATAAGCTATTGGTTCTTATACAATGTCAAGTCCGAAAGGATGAGAAACATGCATGCTGATTGGCCACTCCAACCAGCGAGCACATTGTAAATCCAAAGTAACCTAAGTTACAAGTCCGGCCACTAAGAAATCATGCAGCCCTGCCTTTCTTTTCAAACATGACTTTGTATAATACAACATACAACTCTTTAAGACAGAAGTAAAAGGGCCCCCGCCAATAACGATTTCTACTTCACTGCATTTTAAAGACCTTTAGACTTGTATTGTTCTAATCTTGCTTTAAGAGAAGTAAACTTTTCTGAGCTGTATCAACCAGTCACAATTCACAATGTAAAGTCAAGTAACATCCAATGACAACCTTTCAGTCTCCAGCACTGTGGAAAATGCCGGTAGCCCTCACTCCACCTGTTAGTATCATTCCTAACCTGTCTTTACAAGACGCTCTGAAAGTAAGTGAAAAACAGAACAACACATAGACAGACTAACCAATGACTTCCTGGAGCTCGCACGCTTCCCGGTTGATGTGCCAACTGGTGGGTTGCTGTGGAGATTGTTGGTGCTGCTGACCTGCGCTACTGCTGCTGCTGCTACTGTTCTCTCAGCTGAGAGTTTAAGCACAGCACTGAATGACCTTCCTGAAACTTCACTCTCTGGCATTAGTACCTACACTGTCAGTGACTGTCATTGCGTGCTAAAGACATGGGGAGGCAGGATGCAGTCTGTGCGTAATGCAATGTGCTGCCCAATGGCAATGCATTTTCTTGTACCTAGCACAGTGGGGTGGGAAAAGGTTCTCCAAGTGGCAGTATTTTCGAATATTTTGTTGCTGTTTTAAAAAATAGACTTTTATAACTTTGTAGTTCAATTGAAGTCCTGTTTAGGCTAGTTTATGAGATGAAGTTCGCAGCAGGATGTCCTGCTTTGTTTTCACTTATGAGGTAAACATTCTGTCTGCTGACCTAGTGCTCACTATGTTTAGAAATAAGTTTGCTGTTATTAGGAAATACAGCTGTAGACAAATGGGGAGAATCACATTTACACAATGAACTATTCTCAATCTTTTAATGAAACAATGCTATACCTTGCAGGTGTTTGGAGAGACAACATGTTTAAGCAGTGCCAGTTAGTAAACTACATCAAAGTGTGGACTATTTTATCTCACAAAACGTGGAAGAATACAAAGTAAAGCAAACAAAAATCTAACAACAACACAAACATAACACAACACAAAAGTAACAACATCGTATAACAGCAATAATCCACGACTGGGTGTGGATAATGCTGGATTTCCCACGGTTGGCTTTGCCCTTGTGACCAAACCATGCCAACCGTGGGTAAATCCAGCAGTACCCACACCCAGCCATGGGCTATTGCTATAGTGTTACTGTATCAGGCCTCTTTGAGTACCATCTGCTTGTAGAGTGTTAATGTAATTTATTTATTTCAGTTTTTGACTAAGGAAGTGGGCTGATCTAGGGATGTTTTTCAGCCACAGTGTAGACCATGATGGCAGTAATAATGGAATGATCTAAAACAACATATGCAGATAATATCAGAGTACTCACACTGAATTTATTCATGTATATACTTACACTAACAAGCAATTTGAAACCAAAAGGGAAAAAAGGTCATACAGGCAAACCATTCATTAAAATATCCAAGAAAGTCCCAGAGACAGCAAATCAAAAACAAAAAAATTTAAAGCTGCTACTGCTCAATGCTAGGAGTCTAAACAAGAAACTCCATTCCCTACAAGCTCTCTTCATCTTAGAGAATGCATAATGTCTCTGCAGTCACAGAGATATGGTTTAAAGCCATGGGGAGCATGCCAGCAGCACAAGGCTATAATGCCTTCCACACATTTGGATCAGCTAATACACAGACAAGGACTAAAGATGAGTTGTCTCAATTTACATAAAAAAATAAACATGCCTCAAGGCTGATCATACAGGATGATGCACTTGAAGTTCTCTACATTCAAATCAAAAGAGGCAAAATCCCAAACCAGTTTTTTGCAAGCTATAAGATCCAACTCTATGACCCACAAAACCCATAACATGTATTGAAGCTTATTAGAAACATTTACCATCCAACCCAATACCTTATGCATGGGTGACTTTAATTATCCCACTATCAACTGGGATTCATATATTACACCAAACATGCAGGCCAAGAGATTCCAGAACATGTACACAAATGCATCGATCTCACCATACCCAACAGAACCAAAAAAAGTTGAGATCCTTCATCAAATCCTCAAAAGCTAGCTATGAAGACAGAATTGCAGCAGATAGTAAAGAAAACCACAAGGTCTTCTATAGTTATGTAAAGAATTTCCACGGCAATACCCAGATTTGCTCTGAGCTACTGCACAATGGTATCACCCAAAGCGAGCCAACAGATATTGCCACTATACTGGCCGACAGATTCAGTGCCAACATTACCCCTCTCCCAAGGGACCAATCACAATACCAGTAGATTGCCAGGCACCCAGTATTACTGTTGCACAGGTTAAAACAGCACTGTCCAAGGCCAAAAATACAGCCTCTCTGGGAACTGACAATATGCCTGGCTGTGTTCTACATGAACTACAGAGTGAACTGGTACCTCACCTGTGTGCCCTGTTCAATCACAGCCTCACTCAGGCTTTTTCCTTACCAAATGGCACACTGCTACATTCATCCCTCTCCACAAAGGAGGAGCGATTGCAGAACTGGGAACTATTGCCTCATTAGCCTGATAAGTCTGATATACAAAGCTATGGAACGCATCATCATGGACCCAATAAACAAGGATATAGGGAATCTCCAAACTCTGAATCCCACACAGTTTGGTTTTGTGAAGGGTAGATTATCCCTGCTCCACTTGGTCAACTTGTTTGAGTCAGTCACCAGAGCTGTAGATGAAGGCAATGTGGTTCATACAGCCTACCTTGATCTAGCCAAGGACTTTGATACCATTCCCCACTCAGTAATCATAGAAAAACTCACTAAGCTATGCATCAATCCCTATATCACTAGGTGGGTTGCAAACTGGCTCACAGGTAGAACTCACAGTGTGAAAGTAGCTGACTCGAAGTCAGACTGCTGACCTGTCACAAGTGGAGTCCCATAAGGTTTGGTCCTGGGTCCTCTCCTCTTTGATATCTACTTCTCTAAAGTCCAGGCCAACATGAAGTGACTCTGGCGTGCAAAGTTTGCAGATGATTGCAAGTTGGGAGATATTATTAACTCCCTGAGTGATGTTGACATCCTACAGAAAGGCCTCACTGAGACCAACAACTGGTGTCAGAACCATGGCCTTAAGCTTAATCCCAAAAAATGTGTTGTCATCCCCTTTGGGAAAAACCCAGTTCCCATGAATTAACACATTGATGATAGTCCACTGAATACAGAAGGCGTTATAAGAGATCTGGGAACACAGGTTGACAGCAACCTCTCTTTTGACCACCACATTGCCACTGTGGTCAGAAAGTCCTTCTATGTGGCACATCTCATTACTAAGGGTTTTGCATCCAGGAAGAAAGAGGTCATTGTCTCCCTCTACTCTTCCATCATTAGGCCAATCATTGAGTACAATGCCCCATTTGGCATGTACCTCACTAAACACCTGCAACAACTGGAGAGGCCACAAAAACACCTCACAAAGAGGATCCTAGGCCTTAAACATTTGTCCTATATGGACAGACTAAAAAAATCTATTCTCTGTCTCATATTGCCTACTCTGTTAGAAATGCTACATCGAAAGAAATCCCAATCCCTCTGCACCACACACTCCAGAGACCTCAACCTCATTACCACAATCAACAGAACATGCTGGAGGGACAGGTTCATAACCCAGAGACTGCCCATGCTATGGAATAGACTTCCCATACATGTCAAGCAGAGCACCTTACTGGCCCTCATCAAGAGAAATCTTGCTGAGTGGATGGGAAATAGAAAATTCACCCCAGGGATCATTCCAATGGCTTTACTCGACAGAGGCACTGGGAACTAAGGTCAGGTGGCACGATGTCAGGGTAATCCTATGGGCTAGGCTTGTAAAGGCCCCCAGGGCCATTATCCTAGTACACACCTATGAACCTATGCATCTATTCCTGGATTTTGTAAGCACAAACTCCTTACATCAGATTTTCAGTATGCTGACCAGGGGAGCAACCATACTGGATCTTGTCCTCACTAATACAGGAGAGTGCTACATACCCCCTTGTATAATGTCCTCTCTGGTAAGATCAGACCACAAAAGTATCTCCTTTGAAATAAAAATAAAATGTGGAACCACAGCTAACCCTGGAATTTTGAGGAACTATTCTAAGGCTAACTTCCTACTATTAAGTGATAACCTGGCAAATTTCCAAGCCCCACAAACCCTGAGAACACTGCTGCTTACACGGAAGTGTTCACAGAAACCCTACACAAGTATGTTAATAGAGGTTGCAGTACCAGGAACAGGAATCATCAGAGCCTCCCTAGGAATGACAACAGCAATAAGATCCATAACAGAATGAAGGAAATCTTGGAGTTGTAACACCCAGTAAAATAAAAACATTCTCATCAAACTAAACAAACAACTCAGAGGAGGAAAAAAGTCTACCAAAGCCGAATGTGACATAAATTTGGCCTTCCAAGTCTAGGACAGCCACAAGGTATTCTTTAGCTATGTCCACAACCTCAGTGGCTATACACAATTGTCTGCAGAGCTCATTGTTAATGGAGCCATCTATACTGAGCCAAAAGATATAGAAAACCACCGACTGGCAGACAAATTCATCTCTAACTTTACCTCTACCTCCCCTCAAGAAATACCATCAAATATAACTCCCCTTTACTGACACTATGGAAGAGGTCTTCACTTCTCTCACTAAGGCCAAGAACAATGTATTGATGGCCCCATACAATATCCCCAGAAGCCTTGTAAGTAGCATGAACCATGACCTATCAGGTTCTGTAGAACTGCTTTTAACCTTAGCTTCTAAACCGGATTCATGTCTAACAAATGGAGAATAACAACATTCATCTCTCTGCATAAAAGTCATCCATCTAATATGGAAACTATGACCCATTAGTGTCACTAGTCTCATATGTAAAGCCATGGAAAGAATTTTATCATGGAAATAATGACATAGGAAATATCCAGATACTGGAGCCAACCCAGATTGTTTTTTTCAAGGGCAGGTCATGCCTACTCAACCTGGTGGACTTCTTTGAGAAGGTCACCAAAGCAATGGATGAGTTCAAAATGGTTCATACAATACCCCACTTAGACATTTTTGACAAATTCAAGAGGTTAGGTATAAGCTAATAACTCAATTTTACGTTACCCTGATACTTGTGTGCATACTGTTCAGTGTGAGCCCTCCCACTTACTTTGTCCACCCGGCATCATTTGCATATAAACAGTCTGCTGTCTTAGTCATTCAGACATCATTCACTTATCTACCTGCGGCATCTAGAACAGCAGTTTTACAGCCTGCTTGTTCAGTGTGATCCCTCCCACTTACTTTTTCCACCCAGCATCATTTGCATTTAATCAGCCTCCTGTCTTGGTCATTCAGCCATCGTTCACTTATTTTCCATTTGCATCATCTACAACAGCAGTTTTACAGCCTACTTTTGTATGTAATAAGAACTTAAGTAATTATAATTATGGAGGATAAAAAATAGTATTGTGTACATTACATAGTGTGTGCTGGTGGAAGATGCTACAGTTCAGGTCCCCCCTCCTCCCAAGTCTGTTATACTGATCTTTCCATGTATAATTAATTTTATTAAAATATCAGTGCTTCTGTATTTTTATTTCATCAAAAACTCATTTTAACAATGCTTGTGCACTAACCTGTGACATTTCCATATAGCATTACATTTTTGTTGATTGTTTTTTGTTTGTTCACGGTCTTGTTTCTACTATGTTTGTTTCAGCCAATCCTACCTAATCTGCCCTTGGTGTACTTGAGCCCCTCCCATTTCTGCTGGTCCAACCCAAGTTTATATATATTGGAATTGAAAAGGATGCCAAGTTTCAAATCTTTCAGTTTAGTTGCCCTGGCATCCCTGATACCAGTGTGCACGCTGTGTAAGTTAATCATTATATTGTTTCAGTACTGTGATTCTTACATTTAAGATATTACTTACTAGGCTATTTGTTGTGATTATTGTGACTAATCAATGCAACTGTCATGTTTATTGATCGGTTTGAGTTGAATGTCCTGTAATGACTTGTTCTTTTCATGTATTTGGACGTATTTGACTGTTTACTGTTACAGTAGATGTTTGCTGTAGCCAGCATTATAGTAGTGACATCTCTTTCATATTTCACTAGTGTTATCATAGTTTTGTAATTTCTTACTGTTGCATTAGTATTATTTGTGCATTTATCTGTCATTCTATTTGTTCTTAATATTTGTGATATTCCTCTTCTCTGGTTATCATATTGTATTTTCTTTTCTTTTCCAGTCAGTGTGAGCCCTCCCAACTTACTTTTTCTACCCAGCATCATTTGCATTTAAACAGCCTGCTGTCTTACTCATTCAGCCATCGTTCACTTCTAATCCAGCTGCGGCATCTAGAACAGCAGTTTTACAGCCTGCTTATGTATGTAATAAGAACTGTAGCCATTATAATTGTGGAGGATAAAAAGTAGTATTTTGTACAGTACATAGTGTGTGTGTTGGTGTCAGATGCTACGGTTCAGGTCCCCACAAAGTCCGTTATACTGAACTGAGCTCTCCTTGTACAACTTGAGTTTTCTTTAAATATCACCTCTCTTGTATTTTTATTTCTATAAAAACTCATTTTAAGTGTTTATGCACTAATCTGTGACATTTACATGTAGCATTACATTTTTGTTGATTTTTTTTTTCGTTTGTTCATGGTCTTATAATTTCTGCCCGCTCCATTCCCCTACCCTGTCCCCTATTCCCACCTACCCCTATCTCTACATTTATACCCTCTTAGCCACTCCCACATTCAAAACACCCTATTGTATCTTTCTCTACCTAATATCCCTTAATAATCATGCCTCTCTTTTTCACTTCTAACCTCACCCCCTCCCAATTATAGCAGACACACTATCTCCCTTCATATACTAATTTCTCTACTAAACATTTCCATTTATTGCCTATATGTTATACCCCTATTTTGTCCAACATTCTTACAATTATTATGTTTACTATATCTGCACAGCTGTTACTAATCATACTTCCTCTATTCTGTACTCTGCCTTACCAGCCTTCCAAACTTCTCCTATCCCCCTTCACACAACCTCTACCTAAACTAAAAAAGAATCTTTCTTCTCATCATGTATTTCTCATTAACTCTATCAGCAAAATAGTACTCTCCTTCTAAACAGAAAGCTTCTTCCTGATATTTCTAATGCTGTTCCTATCCCTCACATTCCAAACTCCTGTTATTTCTAATTGTTCAACTCCAACTTAAAGTCATTTAAAGACCTTTTACTCCTACTTCTTGAATATATTATCTTCTCCTTTCTGGTGACATACACCCTAATCCTGGCCTCCCGGTCAACCAATGTACAAACTCAAACTTGCCATCTTCTCTCTCTCCCAATAACTCCCTTCTTTTTGCTACAATTAATGCCCAAAGCCTATGCAATAAACTACCCGACTTTCCTGCTTGGCTCTCCAATAACCACCCTGACATTTTATCTATTTCTGAAACTTGGCTCAATCCTCATTTGAAAGACACTGAAATCACCCCCCCCCCCCCCCAAATATAGAATCATACGAAAAGGCAGAACTCGCAAGAGAGGTGATGGAGTAGCCTTACTTTTTTCCTTCTCTTTAACAGTGATCCCCTACACCAACCCTATACCCCAGTTTGCAATAGCAGAACTAACCCTGGCCCTCCTAAAAATTAATAAACATAAAAACATATGAATAGCTGCCCTATATATTCCACTGGTAATAATATCCCTATTCTTGAAGATATTCTCTCTGGGTTTTCATTTAACATATGTAATGAAACAATACTTTTAGGTGATGTCAACATTAACTGGACTTCTATTCTCTCAACCAGAACTACTCAGAACATAAATCTATTCAATTTCACCCAACTAATTAACTCTCCTACCAGACCAAATAAACATAATTCTTCAGGCAGCATTCTTGATTGGATATTAGTATCCCACCCCATGAATATTTCAGACTTTGGGACCTTACATGATTACCTTAGTGATTGTCTTCCTGCCTTTGTATGCCATTTACCTTCCTCTCTCCTCCTCCTACAACATAATTACATCTCAGCCCATACCCTCACAAACTTTAATCCTCAAGCCTTCTCTGACTGCTTAAAACATATAAACTGGATCCCTCTAAAAACCCTTCCTCTTGACAATGCTGTTATTTACTTTAATACTACTTTCACTGACCTACTAAATAGCTTTGCTCCTCCTAGAATTAAAAGGGTTAAAAACAAAACTTCCAGCTGGCTCCCTAAATAAACTATAATCCTTATGCATCCCCCAGATAAATCATGGAAATACTACATAAAATATAAAACATCTAAATCCCTTATTAATTATAAACAACTTGTAATAAAGTTAAAAAACAATGATCATAAATCCTACTACTGCAAACTTCAAAACAGTTGCAAATCTAATCCCAAAAAAATTTGTAACAGTATCTCTGCCCTTCTCACTCCTACCAGAAATGACAACCCTTGCCCAGATCCTAACTCTCCTGGTCATATTATTGCTGCCTAAGTTAACCCCTTCTTCTAAGACTCCATAGTCAAGCTCACCACATCTTTTCCAAACAATGTATTACCTTCCACTATGTCTTCTACTCGCAACTCCCTTTCCTTTACCCTCAAACTCATTCCTGTCAATACCATAAAAAACACCTACAAAAACTAAAACCATGCTTTAAGATAGCTGCTGATAACATAGCACTTCCCATCTGTATCCTAAATAATCATTCCATTCAAGTATCAAATGTACACCTCCTCTGGAAAAAAGCCTTTATCATTCCCCTACACAAAGGAGGCAACAGTGCTGACATTCCCAATCTCCATCCAATAGCCCTTCTCTCCCCTATCTCTTAAGATTCTTGAAAACTGCATTCACTTGCAACTCCTACCTTACCGTATAGACAATCATCTGTTAACCCCTACTCACCATGGATTTAGACCTGGATATACAGAGCCACCACTGCCCTACTGTCCTTTCTTGATATCATCAACCATGCTTGAGACACAGGTAATACTGTATCTACCCTTTTCCTAGACTTATCCAAAGCATTTGATACCATTTCCCATCATTTACTTCTTTCTCAACTTTCTATTCTCAACCTAACTCCCTCTTCCATCAATTGGTTTTCCAGTTATCTCTCAAACGGACAACCAAACATCAAGTTGAAAAATTGTATCGCTTCTTACCTTCACACTCCAACTGGTGTACCCCAAGGCTCTATCCTGGGTCTCTTACTATTTAACATTTTTATCAATAACATCCAGCACTGTATACCAAATGTCAAACTTGTCCAATATGCAGATGACTGTACCATCATCTGCTCTGCCAAATCTCTCACTTAAACTCATGCAGGTAACTTAAAATTCCTTCCCAGCACTGCGATTTGGTTGCTGAACAGTCGCCTAGCTCACAATCCATCTAAAACTAAAATAATGTTGTTTACCCCATCTAAAAACACAAAAATTGACAAAAACTCCTTCTTGATAATCAGTCAAAACAACACCCCCATCAAAATTGTTCCCCATACTAAGCTATTTGGTGTAATTATTGAGGAACACTTTGTTTGACATTCACCTACAAACTAACAGTAAGAAAACCCACCAGAAGCTCGGAATGTTGTATCGGCACAATTGGTTCTTTACTCCTTCAACTAAGCATATTCTTGCTGTCACTTACCTCCGTCCCTCTCTCATGTATGTAGTCCCTCTCCTTACTAACCTACAATCCTCTCTAAAGGCAGAACTTGCATCTTGCTACAATAAAATCTCTAATTTTGCTACTGGCTCCATCCTCCTCTCACCATTGTGGTTCCCTACACTCCTTGAATTGGCTGGGAACTTCCTAACTATCTCTTTTGTATTCAACTTCATACTGTACACAGACTCATCTTTAAGCCCTCTAACTGCTACTTCCTGTCCTTTCTCCTCACCCTGCATTTTCCTGGAAAATCACTCAGATCCAAAATTCAGAATGTCCTTCAGGTGTATATACCCACACGTAATCCAGGGCAACTTTTATTGTCATTCTCCCTAACACACAAATGGAACTCACTTCCACCACACATCCAAACTACCCAGAACCACTCTAGTTTTAAGACTTTGCTTCATTCCTCCCTCTCATCTAAATGGGAATGCTCCTGCCACCCCCCTCTTAACTTTTATCTATCTTACTCCTACTTTCTATTAAGCTTTCTTTCACAAATTCTACCCAACACTTGCTATGTTCCTCTTAACACCTTCTTGTAATTTATCTGACATTGTAGGCATCTTCATGTCTTGACCTACAGAATTCTAATTTATTCCATGTAATCCCAGAATGCTTTGTTATGGCATATACCACAAAATGCTTTGTTATTTTTATTACCTTGTCCGTCTGTTTCTGTTACTTTTAAATCATAATATTTTCATAAGTTTGTATTATTTTTATTCACTATTGTAATATTGTAAGTGGAGCTTTTCTCCCCATGCCTCCATTGAAAATGGGCTTATTTCAGCCCAATGGACTTTTCCAGTTATCAAACTGCAAATAAATAAATAAATAATAAATAAAACATAGAAACAAAGTGCCAAGTACACTGATAACCAAAACAAGCACTTCTGTAATGGCACTCCCAAAATCACTTGAGGCTGAACAGGTGTCAAAAATGGCACTTCCAAAATCAGTCTAGGATGAACATCAAAAGTAATGCCATTTATTGTCATTAGCTCTTTTCTCTTGTGTCACAGAATTTTTCAGAATAATATCCAACAACATACTCCTAGGATATTGTTCTGAAGAAGTCTGTGACATAAGACAAAAGTGCTAAATAACCGTATGTTTTATTACTTATTGACATATGTTCATTCTTGAGTGATTTGGTAGTGCTGTTTTTGGGTTAGGTATAAATCCTTATGTCACCTGGTGGGATAGCCAGCTGGTTAACATTCAGCAAATGGAAGTTAGAATTGGGGAGTCTGCCTCTTGAAAGAGGCCAGTCACAAGCAGTCGTTCTTCGAGATCAGACGTGGGACCACTTCTTTTTGGCATTTACTTCTCTGAAGTAAAGGCCAGTGTTGAGGGCCTCTGGCTGACCAGATTTGCAGACAGTTGCAAATTAGGAACAGTCATAGAATCTCCCACTGACACTAACTGTTCTCCAGGAAGGGCTGATGCAGACAATTAACTTATGTCAGAGCCATGGACTAAAACTAAATGCCAAGCATGCATAATAGTACCCTTGAGGGAGGCATCCACCTGTGCTAACTATCATATTGACCAATTACCTTTAAGAGTCAACCCAGTAGTCGCAGACCTGGGGACACACATTGACAGTAATCTACCCTTTGAACATCACATGTCTGCAGTAGTGAAGAACGAATTCTGTGCTCTGCAACTTATAGACAAAGATACGACATCTAGGTCCAAGGAGGTCATTTTTCTACTGTATTCATATATATATATATATATATATATATATATATATATATATATATATATAGGGTCTATATTAGATCACTGAATGGTTAAAAAAGCGAATGGCGATTAATCGACCCTATGTAAATGAAAGCTTACAGTTTCAAACTGTCAAAAAATTGCTGTTCCAACAAAAAAAATAAATAAAATACTTTAAACATTACATTAAGTGGAGGGCTTCACCCCCACACCCACTGATGTGGAGGTCTGCACCCCCCACACCCCCTACTTAAATATACCAACTCTGAGACTGCACTACAGTGCCAGAAATGGCAAAGTAATGAATCGGCCAAGCAAATGCTTTCCCAGGGAAAGAATTCACTTACAAGCCACTTGGATATTTTGCCATTTCAGGTTTTTGAGATCGACCAAGACGTATTCGAAAGAATGCATCTTTGGTCTTCTAATAGGGAACCTATGTATATATATATATATATATATATATATATATATATATATATATATATATATATATATATATATATACACACACACACACACACACACACACACACACACACACACACACACACACGGGTCTACTTCATATGATCGACAGCTCAGGTTGACACGTAAATCCAAAGCATTATGCCCTGGCCCCACTGTAGCGCGACCGTGGAGTAGCAATAAATAGGGGGTGTGTGGGGGGCACAGCCCCGTACATTGGGGGGTGTGGAGGCTGTAGCCCCCCACATTATTTACATGAATATAGTCAATTCAGTTAAAAGTATCCATATGTATGTTTGAAATTTATGACATATGTGGGGGGCTTCTTCTCCCACACCCCCCAACTATATATTCCTACTCCAGGTCACACTACAGTGGGGAAGGGGCATAATGCTTTGGATTTATGTATCGACCATATGAGCTGTTGACCATATGAGCTTTCAATATTTTGGTGCAAGTCAAATGGTTGTCAGTCATATGAGCTGTCGATCATATGAGGTAGACCCGTGTGTGTGTGTGTGTGTGTGTATATATATATATATATATATATATGTGTGTGTGTGTATATATATATATATATACATATATATATATATATATATATACACACACACACACACACACACACACACACACACACACACACACACACACACATATTTCAGTTCAGTATTTTGTTACAAATTTGCACTATATACATTTGCTCTCATTTCAGTAATGGATGATGTCTGCTTAATTGTGAAGTTACACAGATTATCAAGTTAAATTACACTATTTTGCATTTGTGCAAATAAGACCACTAAAAGTAGCTGTTTTTGACAGTCTGAAGGATTTATTAAGAAGTTCATACGTGTATACTAGGCTAATGGCCCTGTGGCCTTTACAAGCCTAGCCCCTAGAAGTGTCCTTGCATTGTGCCACCTGTCGTTAGTTCCCAGTGCCTCTATCAAGTAGAGCCACTGGAGTGATCCCCGGGGTGAACTTTCAATTTCCCATCCACTCATCAATATTTCTCTTGAAGAGGGCTACTGAGGTGCTCTGCTTGACATGTATGGGAGGTCTGTTCTAGAGCATCGGCAGTCTCTGAGTTATGAACCTGTCCCTCCAGCATGTTCTGTTGATTGTGGTAATGAGGTTGAGCTCTCTGGAACATGTGATGCTGAGGGATAGGGATTTCTTTAGATGTAGCATTTCTAACAGAGCTGGGTCAGACAGGACTTTGTAAGTAAAGCAGAGATCGCCTCTTAGAAGACGATATGAGACCGAGAATAGCTGGAGTTTTTTGAATCTGTCCATGTAGGATGTGTTTAAGGCCTAGGATCCTCTTCGTGAGGTACTTTTGTGGCCTCTCCAGCTGTTGCAGGTGTCTAGTGAGGTACATGCCAAATAGGGCATTATACACTATGATTGGTCTAATGGGGGAAGAGTAGAGAGAGATGATGACCTCTTTCTTCCTGGATGCAAAACCTTTGGTAATGAGATGTGCCACATAGAAGGACTTTCTGTCAAAGGAGAGGTTGCTGTCAATCTGTGTCCCCAGATCTCTTATAACACCTTCACTGTTCAGTTGGCACACATCAATGTGGAAATTAGTGGGAACAGAGTTTTATTCAAAGGGGATGACAACTCCTTGTTTGGCATTAAGCTTAAGGCCATGGTTTTGACACCAGTCATTGCTCATAGGGAGGGCTTTCTGTAGGATGTCTGCATCACTTGGAGAGTTAATATTGGCACCCATCTTGCAGTCTTCTGTGAAGTTGGTCAGACAGAGTCCCCTCCATGTTGTCCTGGACTTCTGAGAAGTAGATGCCAAACAGGAAAGGACCCAGGACCGATCCTTGTGGGACTCCAGTCGTGACGGGTCAGGGCAGTCTGACTTGGAGTCCACTACTTTCACACTGTGGGTTCTGTCTGTGAGCCAATTTGCAACCACCTAATGATATAGAGGGTGATGCCTAGTTTGGTGAGTTTATCAATAATTCCTGAGTGAGGATCAAAGGCCTTGGCCAGATCGAGGTATGCTGTATGGAACTGCCTTACCTTCATCCACCACTCTGGTGACTGACTCAGAGGTCATCCAGGTTGAGCAGGCATGATCTACCTTTCAGAAAACCAAATTGCGTGGGATCTAGAGTTTGGAGATTCTCTAGATCCTTGTTAATTAGGTCCATGATGATGCACTCCATAGCCTTACATATCAGACTCATCAGGCTAATGGGGCAATAATTTCCAGGGTCTGTAGTCGCTCCTCCTTTATGGAGAGGGATGACTGTAGCAGTGTGCCATTCAGTAGAGACCATGCCTGAGGTGAAGCTGTGAGTGAACAGAGCACACTGATGTGGTGCCAGTTCACTTTGTAATTCATGTGTAGAACATGGCAGCCAGAGATATTGTTGGGTCCCATGGATGCTGTATGCTTGGCCTTAGACAATGCAGCTTTAACCTGTGCTACAGTAGTGCTGGGTACCTGTCATTCTTCTGGTATTGAAATTGGTCCTTTAGGGGGGGAGAATGGTAAAGTTGGCACTGAATCTGTCAGCCAGTATGTTGGCAATATCTGTTGGCTCAGTATAGGAGGTACCATTGGGCAGTAACTTAGAGCTAATCTGGGTATTGCCATGGAGATTTCTGATATAACTATAGAAGGCTTTGTGGTTGTTTTTAGTGTCTGCTGCAATTCTGCCTTCATAGCTAGCTTTGGAGGTTTTGATGCGGGGTCTCAACTTTTTGTTGAGGCTAATAAGGGACATTTTCCAGTCTTGGGACTTCACCTTTTTCTGTGACAGTTTCTTCTCTCTGTTGTAGAGTTTATTAATTGTAGGGGACCACCAGTCTAGCTTCCTTTTTTTGGAGGAGAGCGTCTTGGTTCTATTGAGTATGGCTAGTTCCATGCATTTATGTATGTGTTCGTACAGTGCATTGGTGTATGATTAGGCAGTTATGCATATATTTTCCATTGCCATGAGTGCCATGAATTTAGCCACCTCTGTTTTTAGGAGTCCAAAGTCAGCTTTGGAGAAGTTTTCCATAGTGAATACCTTTGCGGGGGTGTCTGTGAGATGTGGATTTCCATGGCGATTAGTTTGTGGTCAGATCTAACCAGGGAGGAATTGATTACTGGTGTAGAGCAACAGTTGCCCATGTTAGTAATAACCAGGTCAAGGATGTTGCTTCCTCTAGTGGGAATAAGAATGAGCTGTTTCAGGGCATTGGAATTGATGAATTCCAGGAAGCGTTGGGCCTGTGCATTGGTCCATGAGTAGTTTTCTCAGCTGATAGAGGGGTAGTTGAAGTCACCTAGTATGAGAGTGTTGGATTGGATCTTAATAGTTTTCATGGTGCTTAGGAATGTGGAGTGAGAGTCTTGGGACATGGTTAGGAACCAATAGCAGGCTACGACCTCAGATGCATTATGCTGGGCTACTCGTCTGGAAGTGTACATATCCTTTATGAATATGGAGACACCACTACCTTTGGAGCTTCAGTCCATGTTCTAGGGCTGAAAGGTGTGGAATGAGTTATAGCCTGGTAGTGCAGGGGTGCTTTCTGCTTCTTTAAACCAGGTCTCCATTACAGCAGAAATGTCGATGTTCTCCATTTTGAGGAGTGCTTCAAGTGAGTGCATTTTGAGATTTACAAGTTCACAGGTGTGTACTAGGCCAACAGCCCTGGAGCCTTTACAAGCCTAACCCATAGAAGTGCCCTGGCATCATGCCACCATTAGTTCCCAGTGCCTCTATCAAGTAGAACCACTGGAATGATCCCCGGGGTGAACTTTCTATTTCCCATCCACTCAAGATTCCTCTTGAAAAGAGCCAGTGAGTTGCTCTGCTTGACATGTATGGAAAGTCTAATCCAGAGCATGGGCAGTCTCTGGCTTATGAACCTGTCCCTCCAGCATGTTCTATTGATTGTGGTATGAGGTTGAGGTCCCTGGAGCATGTGGTGTGGAGGGATTGGGATTTCTTTACATTTAAAATTTCTAACAGGGCTGGGTCTGGCTTTGTAAGTCATGCAGAGATCACCTCCTAATAGACGATATGAGACAAAGAAAAGTTGGAGTTTTCTAGTGTCGAGCAACATGACCCTCAGATTGCATTTATTTATAGCTGTTATGGTGGTAATTTGGTCTTTGGAACACTGCCTAAAAAAGGCACTATATGGGTTGGCAAGAGCCTTAGCCAGTACCCGGAAACTCAGGGGTGACAGATGAAGGCCATCTCTGGCAAAGCATCGGGGTCTGTCAGTCATGTCATCCCAAGCAGACAGATCTCCTTAGAATGACACCAGAAACGTAGCCAATTGTTAAAGTCAGTCATTTTCTGTTTTACTGTGGCTTCATTCTAGGTGATGGTAGGATGCTGCTCAGGGCTAGGTTCATACCTGCCTGGGCCACGTAATCCGAGAGCTCCCCCATTTCTCTTTTCTTGTAGTCCAGGGAAGTGCATCTCAGGTCATTCACACCCACAAGGACAATGACAGAGTCATACTTATAATTGTTTTGGAGTGACTAGGGTTCATGTGTTATGTGTTGGATTCTGGCACCTGATAGACATCTGACTGTTACCTTATTTTTATTCAGTCCAGTGAGTGGGACATTAGTGTGCCTCACTACTGAATCACCTATGATTATTGTATTGGGCAAGCTGTTTTGCCTCAGGAGCTTAGGTTGATGGGCACACTGTGTAGGTGAGCTATGTGTCTTGTGGTTTGTGCTGTGTTGTGGTGGTCGAGTGCATTTCTGCCTTGGAGGTCTCTGCTGTGTGGCTAGATTTCTATTGAGAGCTTCTGCGAAGGTGTGTGTGAGATTTGTGTTTTTATGTGAGGGCCGTAATGGTGGGTGTTCTGGAGGGCTTAGTGTTCCATGTGGTGTGGTGCAGGTATTGACCACCTCCTATTCACCAGCTATTTCGGTCTTGGCTGAAGAATGCATGGCTTCCAATTTGGAGAGATAAGTGCATCTCTCACAAGTCTGAGTGTTAGGAGGTAAGAGGAAAGGGTTGTTTGTGTACATGAGGCAGTTGCTACACTGCCTCAGAATTCCCAAGTTCACCAGGTTAATTGGAGAAAGAACAGGAAACTGACCTTTAGACATTCCAGGAGGGATGGTCATCATTATTAAGTACTGGAGCTGTTTCCTTATAGGACGTCTAGTGCTGATAGCACTTATGTGTGCTACAATAGTTGCTACAATAAGCCTAATGAAGTGCTAGGTGAATAAGCTAATTAAAGTGCAAGAGAGAAGAGAAACTTGAAAGGGATAGCAAAAACTGTCAAACGGCCAATAAACTACAATTTCAGAGCCAGAAACCACTACTCTTGTGGTAGATAGGCTACCTAGTGCTTACTGGTCTCTGTCAAATGAACGAAAAATTAAACTCTCGAGTGCTGGAAATATCGAAAATGCAGTATATTGATGAGTGTTCTGTGAGATAGCAAAACAGTGAAGATTGGGATATCTGCCCTTTCCTCACTGTAGTGCGATCTCAGAGTTGGTATATATAATTAGTGGGGGAGTAGAGTGCGCAGCCCCCACAATAAATATTTTGATATTATGGGGTTTTGTTGTTTCCAGGGCTCTAGATTTTAATTTTTCATTATTATGACATAGTTGTTTTGGAGTGACCAGAGTGCATGTGTTGTGTCTCGGATTCTGGCACCTGATAGACAGCTGACTGTTACCTTATTTTTATTCAGTCTAGTGAGTCGGACATCAGTGTGCCTCACTACTGAATCACCTATGATTATTGTATTGGGCAAGCTGTTTTGCCTCAGGAGCTTAGGTTGATGGGCACACTGTGTAGGTGAGCTATGTGTCTTGTGGTTTGTGCTGTGTTGTGGTGGTCGAGTGCATTTCTGCCTTGGAGGTCTCTGCTGTGTGGCTAGATTTCTATTGAGAGCTTCTGCGAAGGTGTGTGTGAGATTTGTGTTTTTATGTGAGGGCCGTAATGGTGGGTGTTCTGGAGGGCTTAGTGTTCCATGTGGTGTGGTGCAGGTATTGACCACCTCCTATTCACCAGCTATTTCGGTCTTGGCTGAAGAATGCATGGCTTCCAATTTGGAGAGATAAGTGCATCTCTCACAAGTCTGAGTGTTAGGAGGTAAGAGGAAAGGGTTGTTTGTGTACATGAGGCAGTTGCTACACTGCCTCAGAATGCCCAAGTTCACCAGGTTAATTGGAGAAAGCACAGGAAACTGACCTTTAGACATTCCAGGAGGGATGGTCATCATTATTAAGTACTGGAGCTGTTTCCTTATAGGACGTCTAGCGCTGATAGCACTTATGTGTGCTACAATAGTTGCTACAATAAGCCTAATGAAGTGCTAGGTGAATAAGCTAATTAAAGTGCAAGAGAGAAGAGAAACTTGAAAGGGATAGCAAAAACTGTCCAAACGGCCAATAAACTACAATTTCAGAGCCAGAAACCACTACTCTTGTGGTAGATAGGCTACCTAGTGCTTACTGGTCTCTGTCAAATGAACGAAAAATTAAACTCTCGAGTGCTGGAAATATCGAAAATGCAGTATATTGATGAGTGTTCTGTGAGATAGCAAAACAGTGAAGATTGGGATTTCTGCCCTTTCCTCACTGTATTGGGCAACCTGTTTTTGCCATAGGGGCTTAGGTTGAGGGGCACACTGTGTAGGTGAGCTGTGTGTCTTGTGGTTTGTGCTATGTTGTGGTGGTCGAGTGCATTTCTGCCTTACCATTCCCACTGATATGCTGGAAGGCTCCCTCTAACACAGAAAAGTCCGGGGAGCTCAGAAACTTCTGTGTGGAGTCTGCATATCCTCCCCGCGATCGAGTGAGCGTTCGAAAGACATGCGTTGAATGGGTGTGCCTTCGTTGAAGGTTGGGCTTCGGGCTGGCAACTGGACACCATAAAAACCAACTGCCATTCATAAGCGGACCGGAGTTCCGCTGTGGTGACCCCTAACCGGGAAAAGCCGAAAGACAAACAACAACAACCAACAAGCAGTAATAAATATAGCAAACAGCAAAATGAAGTAGAAAGAGGTACATTTTTTTTTTTATGATAGAAAGTGAAGAGATAAAATAATGCGATAATTCAAGGTTCAAAAGCTAAAGGGTTGGGCCTTTGCTAAGTTCTCACTATAAACAGTAGAATGAGTTGATTTAATGTGACTGGAGGGAGTGTCCTGTATCAACTTTATACCAGATGTGGGCAACAGTGTTCCCTGTTTTGCATGTTCTCCCCAGCCCTGTGTTCCATTATGCACAGCTAAACAATTGTCTCAGAAGGCTAGTCTATCCTTGTTTTGTTCAAATCTCACTCAAGTGCGCATTTAAAGAGTTATTCCTAGTAGCTAGTGTGTCCCCCCACTATGGCTGTGTGTGGAAGTATGACAGCCACCCCAACCCATCAACCACACACACACACACAGACCCACACAAACACACTGTCATACCTTGCTCTTGGTGCACACTACCAATCCTACCTAACATACCCTTTACTAATTCCCCTATTGTTACCTCCCAGTCAGACACACACCACCACATGCAGCCCTCAGAATTCCTAACACAACCTTTCCAACAAAATCCCCTCTGGTTACCTCCGTCATGATCGATGAACACAGCCTTTTGTACATATTCACTTTTGCAAAGGGCAGGAGAGGCCATGTACATAGCCAAGTAATTAGATTAATTGTTTGGCTGTGTCGATACCTTTTCACAGGCAGTTTCAGGGGAGATCACATGGCTAATTTAGCACATGCTTCTTTCCCAGGCTGCCTCATTAGCATATAATACAACTATAGAGACAGACCTCTGTGAGCTGCATGTCTCAGTGCAAAAAGCACTGCAGTACAAGTGTCCATGAAATCAAAAATGTTACTGTGAGTTGTACACATCATGTACACCTCATTGTAACATTTTAACATGCTTTTGATTTCAGAATGTAACATTCCATTAACTGTAATAATGCATCCTCTAAGCATATTACGTTTGTTATTCCACAATACTTTTTCAGGTTATTTTGAGTTACTCCAAATTGCACATTGTTTATATCTTGCTTTTCGTATACATATGTTTTTATTTGGCATATTAGCAGGGAAGCATCATGTTAAATATAGGAAACTCAAGAGTAACACTATTACATTAGTTTTGAACTTTTTTCAAACTGTATTACTGTAGTCTGAAAATTTTAAAAGTCTATGCAGAAATAAAAGAAGCATATTAATATGCTTTTTTAGAAAGTGTCTTGTGTCTGATGGAAATATTTGTATGTCTGCTATTTTTACAGCAAGTTAAATAATCATACACACCTCAAGGTGAACTTTCTCTTAAAAAATAAGATGGATAATTGATAATGCTGAATAATAATAAAGACCAGTGGCAAACATTATTTTAGAATATACATTTGTAACTGTATAGGTAGCAGTGCGAGTGTTTAAAAGAAAGCCTACTTTGCTTTTTTTGCAGTTGGAAAGATACATGATATACAGCTGTGTGGTATTTTTCTTACAGTTAAAATGAATAGCACCAGTAATTGCTGTGCTATTACAGTATATTTTAATGCCTCCTTTTCTTGCATTTTAATGAGAATTTGCAGAAAATTAATATGCTACATTGCTCAAATAAAGCACATGTTTTAGAGGGGTTATTAAATCTTTATTTTAATTAAGGCAAGGCTTTGTTCTGTGAAAGGGCTGAGACAGATATAAAATCTTTTTATCTGTGCTTGGTAAGCAGTATTGTATCTTCTGAATTTTACATTTAGCACCGTCTTGAAACTTCCCAGTATGGTCTCCATTTGCAATACCATATATTTGAAGGAAAACTGTGTGTTAATTAAGTTTACTTTTTAGCTTCCTCAGTCATTATTATATTTTAACCACTCTCAATTAGTCATTTTCCTACTTGGTCATAAAGTATTGCCACTGAAAACATAGTAACACTTATAATATCTTTGCACATAAGGTACACAACAGAAGGTACCCTGCATAAATATTAAGAAAGGGATTACTGGAGCTCGTCTGAACTTCTTAAATTATTGTCTGAGGCTTATGCAGTAATCATAGTGCGGGTTTGTTTCTGTACAATGATATAGTCATTAATGCAGTATTCTAGAAGAAGGATAGAATCAGAATGTAACCAATATTCTGATGATTTCATATTAATATTGATACTGGAAAAATGCACAACATATTATGTTCAAGATAGTTTGTTTTAGTGTGCATTAGGTGTTTATGGCTGTGTTAAGATTATTCATGCAGAAACTGATTATTTTAAGAAATATAGGATAGTAAAGAGTTATTTGTCATCATTCACAAAAAAGTACAAACAAATACAAAGGATCAGTTAACAAACAAACACAGAATAAAATTATTTAAAAAGCTGAGGTTCATTTTTGATACATTTGGTAAAATATTGTCAGTGGTGGAACAATGGAACCATTGTAAAGTTATAATGAAATACACTTCAGTACATTTTGAGTTTATAAATAAATCAAATCAAACATCAGCATACTGCATGAATAAGTGGGTATAGAGGTGAACATTTCATTGTTCATATAATATTGGGACCCTATAAAATTTCAATAAACTTAAAGTAATATAATTTGTTAATGTGCATGTTATGGAATAAGTATATCAGATACTTCTAGAATCACTATTGTGGTGGTCTTTATTTATAGTATTGTTTGAACCACACACAACAAGAAAGGTTTTCTTACTTTGCTCAGTTTTTTGCTTTGGTATGCCAATTTGCACACCATTAAAAACAATTTACATTGGAAAAGTAGAAATAGTATCCCAATATCTCCTTTGTGATAAAACAAGCCTGCTCTCTAAGAAAGGATCACTGAGAACCAAATGGTTAGTATATGTAATGAAGCCTGCGGATCTATAAAAGAGAAAAGCCCACTTCAAAATGTTTAGTCATTGTTTAGCAGGGAGTGCAATCATTGTGCCGGTAATACTTGCTCAGTCAATAGCTGACTCGTAGTGCCATCTAGATGTGCAGAAAGTAACCAAAGTATGCACTGATCCACTGAGTCTCTGTGATAAAATTGGTTACCAGCTGTCTGTATAGCAGCAGTGACTGCAACAGGATTGAGGGATTAAAGATGTTTTGCTGCACACAAGGGATATACAATAAGGATCTGGTTATTTCTGGAAGAAGGAAGTGCAGATGACATAAAAGAGGAGCCACAAGAGGGCAAGATTTGGGTGGGTGTGGGGTGCTTAACAATGCCAGGAGATAGAAGTCATTAGATATGCAACGTGAGTCAGATTGTTGAGCAGAATAGTATGAGTGTAAACCGCAGCTGCATGCATTTTAAAGTAAAAACCTAGGCAGAGGTATAGGGACTGCTTTCAAGACCTTCCTAAGACAAAAATATTAGATTTGAAATGTTGATAGATGTTCTGCAGAAGTCGTATACAAAAATAAAAAGGAAAACAGTCTAGTTTTAGCTAGTCATTTAAGTGCATGACCTAATATGTGCAGAGCAAGCATGTTTTGAACGGCACACTGTGGCCCAGAACAGGAGACTCGCAGTGAACTTCAAAGGCATTTGAAGTTTTGTGGTTTATATATTTAAGAACTCTTTGAAGAAGAGCTAAATTAAATTACATTTATCTGCTAAGTTAATGAGAAAATCAAAGTAATTATTTGGAAAGCAAGATATATTACAAAATGTTAACATATGGTATGGTATGGTCTCCAGTAATTATTTATGAAATGAGTGGTGAGATCACAGCTGACATGTAGCCGAACAACTGTCTGGTCTGCACTTAATGATTTAACTAAGATTCCTCCTTTTTTCAACTTTCAAATTCATAAACAAGACTCATTAGTTAATTATACAATGTGGAAGAAAATGTACATAAAGTTAGTAACATAAATAATGTTTCTATTTTAGCATGCAGCACCCGAGTAAAATATTTAAGAAAAAAGAAACTTGCTATTACCCTGGATGGGCTCTCGCTTGAAGTGAAGGGGAGGAGATGAGAGCAGAGTGAATTACAGAAAACGAGGTAAGCACACGTTGCAAATTGACAACAACTAGACAAAACATGGAATGCAATTCTAGTCTAAAGAAGATACTGATAACATACTGCATATATAAATAGGGATACATAACTAAGGGACTTTGAGCAAAGGGTATACTGGCAATGAGGATGCACATGTATCTTTATCTATCTATCTGTTTATCTATTTATTTCAGTGATCTGTCATCATCCTGGCACAGGTTCAGTCTGGCTGCTGGAACATAAACTAGCTCAGATCATGACATGGCAAACAGATGTTAATTATTGTTTCAGCATGTGTTTTAGGATTCCTGCCGTGCCATGTTTAGGAGAGTACAAAGCAACATCCGGTACAGACATGGCCATAATATATGATTCTTGTGGGACGGTTGCAAGCAAGCTTTGCATTAGTGCATAGGTTAGAGGAACTAAAGAGCAATCTTAGATGAGTAGTCATTCTTTTTCTTGTTCACAAAAATTAGCTTAATCATTTGGAGTTGGTCAATTACTAGCATCTGTGCATCTCTGCTGAAAAATGCCACTTTACTTAACCCAGTTAATGAAACAAATCAAATCTCTAAATAAATAAATTTACCAGGACAACATCTGTGTAAGCTATGCCCATTCACACCGTCAATCATAAGATATTTGTAAGAAAGAAATATTGTTTTTATGATTTTACTATGCAAATGCTCCTCATTCTGTTACTAAACAACAGCTTGATTTAGAGAGGAAGGAATTAAAAAAAATAAAATGAGTATATATATATATATATATATATATATATATATATATATATATATATATATATAGATTCACTTCAGAATCTCGAATTCTTGAAAACTCAAACTTCATATGGTCGAGGCCATATGATCGAGTTTTCAGAAATTCAAAATTCCGAAGAAAAGTAAAAAAAAAAAAAAAAAAAAAAAAACAGTCAAACACATCGTTTCTGCAGGGGGGCAAGCCCCCTGCACCCCACACCACCTACTTAAATATACCAACTCCAAGATCGTGCGACCATGGGGAAAAGGGAAATTTCCAATTCCACTCTGTATGCAAAAGCACAGAACTGGAAATTTCCCATTTCCTCACTATAGTGTGATCACTGAAATGGTATATTTAAGTAGGAAGGGTGTAGGGGGGCTTGCCCTCCTGCAAAAACGTTATATTCAAGTAAATCAAGGTTTTTTTTTTAACACTTTAGAATTTCGAGCTTCTGAAAACTCGATCATATGGGTTTGACCATATCAGGTTCGAGTTTTCAGGAATTCGAGATTTTCAACTGTTCATATATATATATATATATATATATATATATATATATATATATATATATCTATGGATCTAGGGCGCTTGATCGAGAGATCAAATGTCCAAATCCATAACCACCGAACACACTTTAACAAAAGCGCTTTAACTGAAAAAGCACTTTAGTTAAAGTGCGTTAAGAAAAAAAAAAAAAAGGGAATTTTCCCTTATTCGCACTGTAGTGTGGCCTCAGCAACAGGCATACTTATTCGAAAGTGCTTCTTCAGTGAAAAGCATTTTCACGTAATTATGCTCGTGCTTAATGGATTCAGACATTTGATCTTTCGATCAAACATCCTAGATCCATATATATATATATATATATATATATATATATATATATATATATATATAATAATGACAGTGTGGGATACGAGGAACTGTTTCATGAAAGACTGGTTTAGAGACCAGAGGTAAATCAAGAGTGATGGTAACACGGAAATGGATCAGAGTGCGGTCATGGACATGAACAAAAATTTATGAAAAAGTTCATAGGCAAGTATAAGCTAGTTTACCTTGTGGGCCATTTTAGTCCTAACCTATTTCATTTTCTGTGTTTAAAATAACCTATTATTTATACCACAAGGCTTTAATATACTCTATAATTGTGCCCTTTAAAATTATAAAATGCATTCTGTACATCACAGTCTATAAGTCTTCTATTTTCCTTATAATCCTTAATGTTATAAGCCACTTCTTTAATAATCATGAGCATCTCTGAGTTGTGTGCCTTTCATTCCTTTTATTCCTTCAATTCACACTGTTTTTAATATTGTTCAAGCCTTATGTGTATTAGCCTCATGAATATCTTGTACTCTGAGTTCATTAGCATTGGACCAAGAAACATCTGATCAGTTGCCATATGAACATACTTGTGAGAACTTCCGTAGGAAACCAGTACAAACATTCAGCTGGAGTTGCACAGAAAGGGAAGGGAGAGGAAACTGTAGCAACTCTTACAGTCAGTGTTGTGGAGAGATAGGCCATTGAATTCCCATATAAAAGAGCAAAGGTTGACATAGGAAGAAACTGAAGAGAATCTGGCACAGGACAATGCTCTGGAACTTTCTATAGAATGCCTGTAGGAAGTGGACTACAAAGAATGTGTCCGCAGTTTAGATGAAAATAATTTAAGAGAAGAGTTGTCTGATTCAATGGAGATGGACAGACAAATTAAGATTAATAAAAGGAATAGACTATAGAAAGTCAATAAAACCCCAAAAATTAGAAGTTAGATAAACAGACGAAAACAGTAATTAAGACTGTCCATAGAGATTCATGCAATATAACAGAAGTAAATAGGATATATTACTGTTCAGGTAAATTAATAACAGATAACGTCATACCACAAAAACACGGGAGTAAGGGGAAGGAAAGAGAGAAGCTGAATGCCATTACGGAAGTATCGGCTAGAGAAAACTGTAAAGCAATTAAGACAGAAGTGTCACTGTTTGAAGAGTATAGAAGAGGGAACATATCAACAAAAATACTCAGGCATGTTAAAAAGCAATGCACAGAATCAGAACAGACCAGTATCTATTGTGCACTATCACAAATAATAAACTATCAGCACAGGCACAACAACTTAGAAGATATGAAGATAAAACTAAAGGGAAAGTACAAAATAACAATTTATGGATGACCCAAAAAAGCTTTATGGAGAATTGGGAAACAAGGCAAAAGTAATTAAACACCACAAAAAAGAAGAAATAGAAATATTTTGGAGAAATATCTGTGAAAATCTTGTGAAAAAAAAAACTTAATGGATAGAAGAAGTAAAAGAGATAATAAGTTGAAATGTACAGGATATGAAAAGAGATATAACTAATGGTCAGAAATAAAGTTATGAAAAGCTCCTAATTGGAAAACTCCAGGCCCAGATGCAGTACGTAACTTCTGGCTAAAAGTATTAACATCTTTACATGAAGATTTAACTATGAGTAAGAACTATTTTTATGTGCACCCTGAACAAACACCAGCCTGGTTACAACAGGAAAAACAATACAAACAATGCTCCTATATAACACCAAACGTGCAAGCCATCCTAACAACTATAGGCCAATAACTTGCATTCTGACAATGTATAAAATATGCACTGGAATTGATGCCAACAGAGTTCATACTCATTTAGAAGAAAGCTCAATCATGGCAGTAGAACAAAAGGGTAGTACAAGAAAGTCATATGGAACAAAGGATCATTTGTTGTTAAATAAAGTCATAACGAAGAACTGTAAAAAGTGGAAGAATCTAAGTAAGGCATGGATTGACTACAAAAAAGCATTTGACAGTATCCCACATTTGTGGACAGAAGAGTGCTTAAAAATGTCAGAGTTATACCTTAAACTGATTAATTACATTACAGTGATCATGAAACAGTGGCAAACCACTTTGCAGTTAAGCCATGAAAAAGGGCAAATTATTATTCCAGGGATAAAAATTCAAAGGGGGATATTATATGCTGACTTCTCTGTAACTGTTGCTCTTTTGTTTGCGCTTAACCCATTAAGCAGTCAACTTAAAAGATTAGCTCATGGGTACAATTTGGCTCCCAGAAAATAACAAAGTGTAAAGACTTCTCTCCTACTTTTTGTAGATTATTTAAAATTGTATAGTTCATGAGATGAGGAACTGAAAGCACAACTACAAGTGGTCAAAACATTTCCAAATGATATGAGAGTGTCATTTGGTCTTGATAAATGTGAAAAAGTAACCTTTAAAGCAGGAAAGCTGCAGCACCAAGGAAATAGTCTGGGACAGGAATGTGATATAAAGGGGCTTGAGCAGGAGGGTGTGTGTAAATATTTGGGGTTTGATGATGGATCAACAATAAAGCATGAGCAAATGAGAATTAAACTTAATAAGGAATATTTTAGAAAACTTAAATTAATATTGAAAACAGCGGTGATATCTAGGAACAAAGTTCAAGCTATAAACTGATTAGTTTTGGAGTGATTGACTGGCCCAAAAAGGTGTTGGATAGGAAAACAGGAAGGATGTTTCATGCTCATCAAATGATTTATAAAAAAATCAGTGCATACCAAGTCTATATATTCCCCATTCTGAAGGAGGTATGGTCCTCCTTCAAATTTCATACATACCTGATGATCTCATAAGACTCAAACATAGTGAAAGTTTTGAAACATGAGGAAAATAAGTATAAGATAACTTCCCTGCTTAGTCTAGCAAAAGCATATCGGCATCAATCAGGAATGGAAACCAAACCAGAAGTAGACAAAAATCAGGCAGCAACTGAATGTGCCAAAAAAGCAAAGAAAGAATACGAGGTGAAGTATCAGATGAGAAGGCAAGAAATGTGGAAAATGCATAAATATAGTTGCAAGTATAGAAAACTCTTAGAACAACCACATGTAAATCATGATCGCACATAGGAGTAGTTAAGGACAGTTGAATTTAAACCAAAAGATGAAAGGTTAATATTTGTGGCCCAAGGTAGTACACTACATACATGTTGGCTTACAAAGTCCAAAGAACATGTGGGAGAAACAGAAAATGTATGTTTTTTAAAACAGAATTGGTAACAGTCACACATCTTGTTGTTGGTTGTGATATACTAATTGCAGAATAGCAGACGGCATAATACTGTGTACAAGACTGTTGCACTGGGATTGTGCAAACATTATAATATTGAATTAGCTGAAAAACACTGGAAACATGATCCAAAAGGCATTATAGAAAATGATGAAGTTTATATCATATGGGATTACCCTTTACCAACAGTTCAAAAAAAGATGTGAGAAAATAAGATATAATGGTCCATGAAAAGAAGTCAGAAGTAGAACTGATAATTGGTAATTGCTACACCCAGTGACTACATTGTCTTATGTACAGAGAGACTCAAAGTCATAGACTACCAGGATTTGCAGGCAAAATTGAGGGCAATGTGAATGAACAATTCCCAGACAGCTCCAATAGTAGTAGGAGCAACCGGTCTTACAAAAAAGAATTTGTAATCGTACATAGATATGTTACCAATACATGTAACTCTGTACTAATTGCAGAAGGAGTCATTAATGGGTATATTGCGGATGCTGCAAAGAGCACTTCTGGCTAACATCAAAGCTTGAAACAATAGTCATTTTATGAACTTTAACCATACTTTGGCTTAGGAATGAGCTCCATTTCTGTCATGATATTAGTTTTAGAAACCCAAAAGACTTGGAGAAATTAAAAAATAAAAGTACAATAACCCAAGACAGTATTCAGCCTGGTGCATGAGCGTAAGGCACTGCCATTCAATCATCATGCAGTTTTTATGAATAGACTATAGGAGAACTTGCCAGATGAGCACCAATGTTCATGTTTTTCTTGAACTTCAACAGTGTCTTTGATTCATTTCTGCAATGATGGTTACTAGTAAGATTGCAGATGCTATAGACTAGGACCAGTAATGAATATTGTGATATAAATTGCAAGCTAAGGAATTAAAGATGTGAGTATTGGAGTGCCAAAGATGTCAGTGCCTGCACTAAAACTACAGTGTACTTGTTTCATATATACATGTTTTATATATATATATATATATATATATATATATATATATATATATATATATATATATATATATATTATTTATATATATATATATATATATATATATATATATATATATATAGTGATAGATATCTGAGGGGAAAAGTGAACAGCTGTTTACTTGGAGATAGGATCAGCAGTGGAAGGGAGAAAAGTCTAATCAAGCACCCATTGAACTAATGGGTAGAGAAATAAGAGCTGAGGTTTAGTGCAGACAGATGCAAAAGTATTACACTTATACCACAATAATTTGAAAAAAGATGAGCCAGCACGTACGGTTCACTCAACCACAACTTTATTTTAAAGCAGGTTCCTGTAAATAATTAGAGGAACCCAAAATTGTAAAGCATACCGGTTTCGGCCATATCATGGCCTTTGTCAATGCTGTGAGTTCGATACAAGTCAGAAAACCCGACCCCTAGTGAGCAACCAATATATAGTACACATTTAAAGTGGTATATATCCTTATCAAATGCATAAGACATAAAACAATATATTGGAAAAAGACAACATTTCTACCCCCATAATTATAATGATTCATCATAATAAACATGTAGAATACATATGTTATCATAAATATCCTCAAAATTATTATAGGGACAAGGGAAATGTACCATAACAAAATTTGTGGGCCATAAAAAAATTATTAGGAAAAAATCCTTAGTTCCCCTATAATTGTATAGTAATAAACCTGCAAAATTTATGTTAATCATAAATATTCATTCCCACTATTGTCAGAGTATTGGTTCAAGCTCTCCAAATAATATGATGGACTATGAAAAAGGGAAACCTTTTGTAAATCAAAAATCAGTAAGATTTCAGGAATCTAGGTATACTAATACTAATAAAAAAAGACCAAGGTCCATCTTAAGAGATCACAAAGCTACGTCTGATACTACTTCAGAGGAGGAGGCCTCCTCTGTAACGGATGGGGAGGGTTTTTCACGCCAGGTGTCCCCAGCAGCGAAAAGGAAACAGCCCCCCCCTTTAGAGTTAGGGGTAGGAGGCGGGGTGGTAAGAAACACAGGAACAGATTCCGGCAACCTAACCTTACAGTCCCTGTTACAACAAATGGTGACGTAATTGACAATATTCATAATATTTCTTCTTTTGAACTTTCTTCTGTACATACACAACTATTGAATAAAGGGCTCTCTTTTGTACCTTCATCATTGGTTTCAGAAACTCAGTTATTACAAGATGTTGATGAATTCTGTAGAATACTTAACCTAAAAATCTTTTTTGCAGATCAGGAAAATACTCAAAGATCATCTGATTTTAGGTTTAGGAAATCTAATTTCGTCCCCCCTATGAACAAACATGTGTCTATTTTTAGAGAGTGTATAATGAAAGAGTTACATTTTTCTAATTTGTATGGGCCCACTGAAAATAATTTAACAGCAGCTGAAAGGCAAGCTTTGGTTGAGCTTGGGAATAATCATAATATAGTTATAACTATGGCAGACAAAGGAGGAGCAGTTGTGATTTTGGATCATTCTTTATATAACCAGGAAGCCTTGCGACAGTTAGCAGATTCTAGTTTTTACATGGTATTAAATGTGGATCCTACTCTATCTTTTAAGAGAGAAATTGATGATTTTTTTGGATTTATCGGTGCAACAAGGTATCATTACTACACAGGTAGGCCTGCAACTTAAGGTAGAGGAGCCCAGTTCTCAGTATTTATACATGCTACCAAAGATACATAAAGATCCATTACATCCCCCTGGGAGACCCATAGTTTCAGGTAGGGGTTACTTAACGGAACCATTGTCAGCTTTTTTGACTTACTATTTGAAACCTTTGTTGACGCTTATTAGGTCTCGCATTAAGGATACCACCGAATTCCTTAACATAATCAACGATTCGCAATTAGAATCTCATTGGCTGCTTTGTACTCTGGATGAGGCTTCACTATATACATGTATCCCACATGATCAGGGAATTCTAGCGGTTTCCTTTTGGTTATACAAATCCAACCTCTATTCCTTAGCCTTTAACAACTTTTTGATTAAACTAACTGAACTTGTACTGCGGAAGAATATCTTTTATTATGAAGGGAAGGCCTATTGGCAGATTAAGGGCACTGCGATGGGTGCCTCTTTTGCACCCATCTATGCAGATTTGTTCATGGGGTATTATGAGGCTAGATATATATATGATGACCATCATAACAAATTTCTACAACATCTGGATATCTGGCGTAGATATCTAGACGATTGCTGGATGGTGTGGCGTGGAAATAAACAATGTTTAATTCAGTTTGTGGATTATTTGAACAACAATACTCTTGGCATCCGGTTCGCGGTCAACATTGAACATTCAGAGATTGTATTTTTGGATGTTAAGGTTTCTAAACTTGCAGACAATACTTTATCGACCACTATATATCGCAAATTCCCTAAATACAATACTTTATTACATGCCAAGAGTTCTCATCCACGCCATACCATCCGCAATATTCCAAAATCTCAATTCATGAGAATCAGACGTATTTGTTCATCTGATCAGGATTATTTGGATTGTAGTCTGGATTTATCTCGCAGGTTTTTACAAAGGGGTTATGAATCTCAACTTCTAGCCAAAGCTGCAGGACAAACTAACAGAATGACACGTCAGGATTTGTTATGTTACAAAACAGATAACAGGGAGTGTAAGATGGTAAATAACAATCAACCGATACGGTTAGTAACTACCTATGGTACTAACACGAATCGTTTCAGGGATGTCATTAACCAACATTGGGGCATTCTTTTGTCACATGAGGTTTTAAGTAGGGTGTTGCCTGAAAACTGTCAATTTTCATATCGGCGGGGAAGAAACATGAATTCACATTTCACACATTATAAAAGATACATTCCAAGTTTACCACAACAAAGAACTTTAAGTGGTGAATTATTAAGGGGGTGTTATCCTTGTGGTCACTGTACTGCTTGCCAACATTTGCAGCAAACAAAAGAATTTTCTAGTAAAAATACGTCCCGAATTTTTGAGATAAGGGTTTTTGCTAATTGCAGTACGGATTGGGTTGTGTATTTGGCAACCTGTAGCTGTTCTGCATTTTATGTTGGACAAACGTCGAGACCAGTCAAATTTAGAATAGGGGAACATCTAAGTGCAATAAAGAATAAACGTGTTGCCAATGCCTTATTTAAACATACTTTGGAACATGCCTCAGCAATTTTCCGGTTTGTTGTTATAGACAGGATAACCCTTCACAGGGGTTTTAAAGCCGGATGGCATCAAAAACTCAATCAAATGGAAAATAGGTGGATAATCCAATTGGGTGGCTTATTCAGACCTGGGTTAAACATGTTAGAATAGACTATTTCATAATTCATGTATATATATGATGATTTAGGGAATGTTGGTTTATGTACCATTTATTGCCTTTGGTTCAAGGGATATTTCCAATTTAATAGGAACATGGAATATGTATACACAATTTCTATGTTTTATTGAGGTGATTTATTGACATCATAATTTTTGTGCCTATATTATATATTATTTGGAGAGCTTGAACCAATACTCTGACAATAGTGGGAATGAATATTTATGATTAACATAAATTTTGCAGGTTTATTACTATACAATTATAGGGGAACTAAGGATTTTTTCCTAATAATTTTTTTATGGCCCACAAATTTTGTTATGGTACATTTCCCTTGTCCCTATAATAATTTTGAGGATATTTATGATAACATATGTATTCTACATGTTTATTATGATGAATCATTATAATTATGGGGGTAGAAATGTTGTCTTTTTCCAATATATTGTTTTATGTCTTATGCATTTGATAAGGATATATACCACTTTAAATGTGTACTATATATTGGTTGCTCACTAGGGGTCGGGTTTTCTGACTTGTATCGAACTCACAGCATTGACAAAGGCCATGATATGGCCGAAACCGGTATGCTTTACAATTTTGGGTTCCTCTAATTATTTACAGGAACCTGCTTTAAAATAAAGTTGTGGTTGAGTGAACCGTACGTGCTGGCTCATCTTTTTTCAAATTGTTGATTGGTTGGAGCCGTGCACGTTGTCAGGCGTGCGCGTATCCTGGTCCGGAGTTGTTTAACTTATACCACAATAGCCTAGATGTGAAATATCAACAGTAGGTAGAGAACATGATTGCATTAAAACAGGATAATTTTAGATCCAGGTGCAGAGAGAGACGGCAACAGCAAAATGAATGATGCATTTTTTCCTGCAAGGTTTAGACTCTTGAAACCAAGAACAGTGACTCTGCTCTTCAGCATCATGTGTAAAGCTAGGGGGGAAATAATTTTGGAATTAAAAAATAATGGAGGTAACTAGCAAACTCTAGATCCAACCTTGTTTGATTTTGTCAAGGGAAGATCCTGCCTGTTCAATCTGGTCGACTTCTTCAAAAAGGTTACCGAAGGAATGGATGCATGAAATTGGTACACACTGCATACCTATACCTCGCAACGGTGTTCAAAACCATCCTGCACGCAGGTACTGTTGATACACCCTCTCTCTTAAATAGTAATCCTTGTGTAACTCACTGGAGAGCAAACTGGTTCACAAATAGATCCTAGGAAATTATAAGTGTAGGTGTTGCTACCTTCTCCAAAAGGTATGTCTCTAGTGTTATAGCCTACGGTTAAGTGGTTGACCCACTACGTTTTGGCATTTACTTCTTGGAGTTGAAAACTAATGATAATAGTTTATGGCTGACCAAGTTTGAAGATGACTGTAAACTTCATGTCATCACAAACTCTCCAGAAAACATCAAGAACCTCAAAGGTAGCCTTTCCCATACAAATTCCTGCTGTCATAACCATGGATGAAAAATAAATGCTAAAAAGAGTATAATATTATCAATTAGCAAGAAAGGCATTTAGTGTGACTATCATTTTTGACAAAACAGTCCTGGAAATCAATTTTGTAACTACCTATGCGGACAACAAACTGTCCTTCAGGCTGCATGTATTCACTATCGTAAGAAAGTTGTTTTTTATGACCCATCGTATTTGGCCTGGTATGTGATCATTCTATTTCATTATGCACTTATTAGGCTGATCTTTGAGGACTATGCACTAAAAAGTACATTGAGTACTTTGGTATGTGCCATTTCACGCACTTAACACAACTTCAGTGGCCACAATGTTTTATCAACTAGAAAATCAAGGTCCTAAATTAGAAACACTACACTGTCTGCCTCAATGACTTCTCCATCTTTTTGGTATCATACAGGCTACCGAGGGGGTGATCTCTACCTTATATAGAAAGCCTCAGTAGACCCTTACTACTCAGATCTACTGCACATCTACAAGTCCAGTGGTGGGATAAAAACCTTCTTCAGACCCTAATCTCTTCTGCAACATAAATAGAACACATAGGAGGGATAGAAAAGGTATTGCAGAAAATACCACTTCTTTGGAATTGTCTTCTCGCCACTTAAAGCAAAGTACTTCCCTTACTCTGTACTCTGGACGAATTGATGATAAACCACAAATTCACCCTGGATTAGCACCCTTGTATCTCATGAATGGGGTAATTGTGATGATGTATCTGTATCTGAGTTATTCATACTTAAATGGCAAGTGCTAACAATTTCATGTGAATACAGGTCTAAGCTTTTAATGAAGCCCAGGCATCAATTGCCTAGTGAGAATTTATGAACCTATAATATATTTGTGTCCTATCATTAAGAATAACAGTTACATTGATGTGTTAAGAACCTGTTTTGACATCTTGTATAAATTAAAAGGTGGTAAAATATGTCTAGGTTTCAGATATAACAATGACTCAATGCTTTGCTCTTTTAGGTATATCTGTCTTCGGAAATCTATGAGAAGACAACTATACTAAGATACATTTTGGCAACTTATCAATTGAACAAGTGATCATATGGTGCAGAAGGATAAACCCTTCACTATGCCCCATACAACCTGTATTCATTTAGTTGCATTGGGCACTGGAGGGGCAGCAGCTGGAAGATAAGAGTGAATGGCCAATGTTGGCTCACCTGTCCTAGGTGGAGGGGGGGTTAGCATCCTAGGCTCATTGCAATAAGCAGTGCATGAGCATGATGAGAATAGTGCTGCCTAAATGGTGAGTTGTTTAGTCATGAGGGTTTGTGTGTATGCAAGGAATTATACAGGCACCTACTGGGGGCACTGATTGCATTGCTGCTGAGACTGAAGTAAGAGAAGGGAGTTAAGGCACACTCCCTGGTAGCAGTATAATATTATACTGCTGGCCATGGGTGTTGGTCAGGTTGAATGTGAGTGCAGGTCCAGTACACCTGGTGAATGAGAAGGAAAGCTAGTGGCATCTGATTGTGATGTTTGTCAATCAAATCTACAATAGCCTTAAGGGACCATGTATGAGCAGTTACAAGGTTAAACACTTCTCATAACACTTTCTCTCTCACACACACATACACGCACACACACACACGCACACAGGAAAAAGTATGGGAAAGTAGTAAGTAATTTATTTCCAGTATGGAGGAGTCTGCATTTCTAGAAGGTTTGTAGCCTAAATACAGGTATTTGCAGCCTATATAGCCTATGTATCCCTTATTGAATTAACTCTGTCTGATTACATAATGGCAAGATCTGCAACACTATGATGCAGGAGTCACTTGCATCCCCCATAACATAGGTTGCTGTGGAGGTAGAGACTGAGCACACACCTTAATGAGGTCATGATGGACGTCTTTTACCTGAGACCCTCATAGTTTAAACCTGTGATTGGTGTGCCACCATAGGGACAGAGACAGTAGATTGAGCACCATAATGACTTTTGTATTTCTGTCTGCATACCAAACAGACTGATGGCAAATTTTTTCGCCCATATGTGCTTCCAAGAGACACACACTAGCCACCATCTTGTCTGAATTTACCTGCAGTGTCCAGTGGCAGTGAGAGTGTACAGATCCTTGGAGGTCAGACACAGATTGTTCTAAGTCAGACTTCTCTGTTTGTTGTTGAGGCAGCATTACAGTAGCTTCTGGTTTTATACACATATATATATATATATATATATATATATATATATTTTTTTCTTATTTATCCTTTGTTGACTATATTTGTCCCACTGGGCTTAGTGGCCTCTTTCAGGGAAGATCTAATGTGTTATTTATACTATTCCTAAGGTATAGTTTGCCAGGGCACTGGAGACCTTACTCTACTGCTACAGCACTCATGGTGCATGTGACTGATGAGTGTGAGCATCCATTCCATCCATGGTGCACTGGTGGCTAGGAGAATGGCACCAAACATGGTGATGGAGTATGGAGTAGAGACAAATGCCCACTACGTAAAATTATTTGTTGAAAAAAAGGAGAAGAGAAGTGATCCAGAGAGGCAAAAGTGGGATTCAACTGAGGATACAGCAGACATATTACAAAGAAATTTATTTGAAGAATCAAAGGGTGAAGTGAAACAGAAAGAAGAACTAATTATTAGAACCCTCCAGTCAGGAGGGTTGCAGGAGGCTATATTTGAAGAACTTGTAGACCAGCATGAGCCAGAGACAGGGAAGGATATATCTTGTGGCGATATGATGGAAAGAATCAACATGGAAGAATGACCGAAATTGAAGAAAGGGTCATTTGCAGAAGTGGTCAGTGAACAGAAGGTAGGGAGAAGGGAGAAAAATAAACAGAAGAATCAGAAAAAAAGAAGTATGTATTAAGAATTCAGAGTAATGAATAATTGGAAATGGACAGGTATGAAATATGAGACAAGATTGCTGTGCCTCTAGGAGTAAAGCTGCAACAGCTAAGAGCTTTTATTTTGATTAAAAAGGTGACTGATAACATTTTCTTTGAGACTGCTGAAATATTAGAAGTTGTTTTTGTGAGAAAGAAAACAGAACTATACCTGTGGAATAAATATAAAGACTTTTTTCCACGAAACACAAAAAAGTTAATATTCCATTTCAGACAGAAACTGAAAGAGATACTGTAAATAATATTTATTAAAGAGTATTTGAAAAGAAGTGAAGGACATTCTAAAGTAAGTGATAATACAGGACTTTGGATAAGGACTTGAAATTGTAATGTGATTTTGAAAATGGAAAATGGAAAAATTAAACATATTCCTACCATGATTAATGTTGATGGTCACAGAGCTGTTAAGTATTGAGGACAACTTTTTTTTTTGGGGGGGGACATTTATGTGGGAAATATGTCATGTTGCTGGATACCGTGAAAAGAAATGTAATAAATGTAAATAGTACATATATGGCTGGATTGTGAGAAGGAGAAAAGTTTAGAATATGATATAGAATGACATGTACATAATAAAAAACAATTCCAACAGGACTAATGACAAAAAGTTGAAAGGGAGGGTAATGATACAAATCAAGAAGAAAATGTGATTAATGTAAAAAAGAGGAAGGGGAAAGTGGAACAGAAGGTAGTGATACAGAAGACATAGATTGGAAAGTGGTTAAAAAGAAAGATTTGAAAGGGAAAACTGTTAGATTGGAAAATAAATTTCAGGATTTTAGGACTGAACGCAAAAAAGAAAGGAATTGATAAATAATTTAGTGAAAATTAAAGAGAAGGAATGCAAATAATCTTAGAATTCTATTAATATTAATAGTATAAAAATTCAGTACAAATGATTGGAGTGATAGAATTGTGTAATATGTGTGAAGTAGATGTAATAGTTCTGGAGTGTATTAGGGGCTTAAATAAAGAAAAAAAGAGAACAGATAGACTTTATGGTTAGTAGGTATAATATTGAATATGGATAAAGAAACATGTTCTGGGATTTCTGTATTATAAAGGAAGGGAATACAAATTATGGATTATACTTTAGTTAAATTTGGAAGTGGATTTTTAGGTAGCAAGGGAACGTTTATAGATTAAATAGCAATATACATTTATGTAATATATAAAGAAAGAGATGAATTATTCCAGACATAGCGAACTGTGTTATAGTAAAATTAGAGATAACAACATGAGGTATTTACTTGTGATTTGAGACATGAAATGCAAAAGAGAACTAATATGTGAGAATATAGAGTTATGGAACTGGAACAAAAGCACATATAGAGGAAAACTGAAAACAGCAATATATTGCTTTTTGATATCTAAAGCAATAAGAATAGTGACAGAAGATGCAGATGGATAGAGGTGGATGAGAATAAAGAACATAAAGAATTAGGAAAGGAATATTGAGAATTAATGAAAAGGAGTAGAATGAGAAAGGGCAAAAATTAATAATGTTATGGACAGATCATTTGACTTTGAGAGATTTTTATAAAAAAATGCTTAGAATGGTGGATAATATTTAAAGAGAAATATAAAACAATGCATCTAACTTGGGAAATACAGAAAGCCAAAAAGAAATATAGAAAAATACAAAAAATCTGCTTTACAGTCTTGATAAGAATGAAAGGAAATATTTTAGAAAAGAAGAGATTTATCAAAAGAATTAAGACAAAAAATTAAGATGATATTGATTATATAAATATTTTTTTTTAAAAAAAGAATAAAGAAAAGTATTGCCATATTTGAGTAAAAAAGTAAAGGATGATAGTGGCATAATAAGAGAAGTAAAAAATGAAAAGGGAACAGTTGAAAGATACATATTATGAATATTGTAGTGAAGCATGTGAAAGAGGTGGTAAAAAAGCATAAAAAGCAAAGAAAAATGAATGAAATTAAAAACTGGAGGCTAGGAATGTTGAACAATAGTGATTATAAGCTATTTATGAATATAGTACAAAAAAGATTAGAACATAAATTGAATTATATAATGGAAGAAAGTATTTATGGGGTTGAAGGAAAAGGAAGTCAAGACTTAATGATAATTAGGGAAACTGTGGACAATGTTAAGAAAGGATGTAAGGAAGTAAAACAAATGGTGGCTGATATAATAAAGCATTTTATTCAACAGAGTCTGAGATTTTATGTATAATTGTTAATATACAAATAAAAATGTATGCGAGTCAGTATATAAATTCCTAAAATTAGAATTGTTGTAAATGGTTGGTTAAGCGAAGAAATTGAAATTAACAGAGAATTAAAACAGGATTGTCCAGTGAGTAGTATTTTGTTTGTAATGGCATTGAATTGTGTAGTAAAAGGGATTAATGAAGAAATGGAAAAAAGTTAATATGTACAGGAAATGCATGTTACATATCCTATTATGATGTCTTATAAGGATGATATAATATTAACAGCTAAAAATAGAAAGGAAATGAAAGAGGCAATTATATGCTTGCATAAAAATACAAGACGTTTGATTAAAACTTAATACAGAAAAATATAAAGGTTTTGGAGATAAAGACTTGGAAGGAATACAGTTTGAAATAAAAAAGATATCAGTAATAGGAACTGATTTAGGATAATATACTATATTAAATGAACAATGGGAAAACATTTTGAGAGATTTAAATGGACTTAATGTCATGTGGAATAGGTATAGGTAGTCTTTATGAAAAAAGCACATCAAATAAATAGAATATGGATGGAAAAAGTACCATACATAGCTAGTAAATATTATATATATATGGGTCTACTTCACATGACTGACAGTTCATTGATCGGCAGTCATTTGACTGAGACCAAAATACCTAAATTCAAAACACCTAAAACTCATTTGATCGAAATTCATAATACTGACACATGAAATTAAAAGCATTATGCCCTTTTCCCCACTGTAGCACAACCCTGGAGTTAGTATATATATATATATATATATATATATATATATATATAGTTAGGGGGTGTGGGGAGCACAGCCCTCCACATAGTTTAGATGAATATTGTTTTCTGCAAAGAGTTACTCATTTCAGTTTTAAGTTTCCATGTGTATGTTTGAAATGTATGAAGTCTGTGGGAGGCTATGCCCCCCACACCCCCCTTTTGGGTGGCTGCGCACCCCACACACCCCCTAACTGTATATACTAACTCCAGGATTGCACTACAGTGGAGAATTTCATGTGTCAGTGTTATGAGTTTCGATCAAATGGGTTTTAGGTGTTTTGAACTTTAGGTGTTTTTGTCTCAATCAAATGACTGTCAATCAAATGAACTGTCAGTCATGTGAAGTAGACCCATAAATAAATAAATAAATAAATAAATAAATATATATATATATATATATATATATATATATATATATGCTACTAAGAGAATTGGAGAAGGTACTTCTTGAAGTTATAATTAAATTCATCTGGAAGTCTAGGTTAAATCCAATTAAAAGAGGAGCATTACATATGGAAAAGGAGGATGGCAGTTTGAGTTTATTGAAGTTTATAGTATGTGGAGCTTTATTAAATCTATATAAGGTATTAAAATGAATACATGGGAAGGAAGTTGATAAATAAGAATATCTAACAAGAAATATGAAAAAGAATGGAAATTAATAAAAATGAATAAAATGGATTGAGAATGAAAAAATAAGAATATTTCAAGAAAAATAAAAATGTAGAAATTAAATATAGAGGGAATAAGAAAATATTGTATAAAAATATAATGATACAAAACCATTGAGTGAATCCATGGGGACATTTAACAGAAGGAAAAGTTAAAACCATAAAACAAAGAAATAAATGGTGTATGAAGAATGTTGTATGTCAAGATTGTTATGGAGGTTAAAGTTATTAAGTTACCAATAAAATGAATATGCCTTATAAAAAAGTAATTGAAAGTCCATGCCTTTTTTGGTGAATTAGAAACAGCAGTGCATGATTTCTTCATATCAAGTAGTTAAAAATTTATGGTAAAGAATAATCAAAAAATAAAATTGTAAAGGAATTGTGAGATTATAAAAGGATAAATATGGATATGATTGAATATGGATTTTATGTCAAATATAGCAAAGAATATGTCAGTAAATTGGATAAAAATGTTTTGTATTATATGGATAATTTGAGATTATGTTCAGTGGGAAGTGCATATTACCAAACATAATATGAAAAATCAAATAGTGGTTATAAAAAAAAGAATGGGGGGGGGGTCTATACAAATGCAAAAGTTTTGTTAGAAATTAAGGAATGTAGAGTTAATGTACATTTTTTGTAAGTATGTAAAATGTATAATAAAGGATCTACACTTTTTGTTAGGTGCCATGGGTTTTTTTTAACATCCACCTGAGCTACCACCAACTCATGCAAATGGTACCTTGATTTAATGTCTCATCCAAAGAACAACACACTCAGGAATGCAACACTCCTTTATGCACTACAGTGTCAACAATCCATCAACCATGTGTGGGAATAGAACTCACAGCCTTCTGCCCCAAAGGTGAGAATGCTTTATATACATACAGCCAGCCACCCTCTAGTTGTGGGTTTTCACCAGTGCATTGGCAGCAGAGTTCATCTGGTTCAGCACACGGTATACATAAACAGGTTGCACATGTAAATTCCCATACTTACACTCCTTCACTGCCTGTCACCGGTGGTCATTGGTGACCACCAATCATGAGCAAAGAGTGTCACTAAGTACAACAACAGTATGCCTCATCAGGGTGAATGCTCATGGTCCTGTACTTCTAACCCTTCCTTGCCACACACACACACACACACACACCATCAAGCCGACCCTATAAGCTAACGGTACTGCACAACTCCAATATACAGATCATTGCTGTTTGACCCCCCACACCATATTTGACACTCCGCTGTTTTCCACAATGCTTTGGTACTCTGTTCATCTCCTATGACCCCTTTGCTTTCTTTTTGCTGTGGTCGTTTGCCACTGAATTTCCCCTGCCTATAATGTTCATGATGACTGTGTCGAATCCTGCTCTATCATGTGGGGATATCATACCTCTCAACCTATTAGAGCTAGAAATCTGGACAAAGCCATAAATAATGGGGGGACAAAGGCGCAAAAATAGGGAAAATGTTTAAACGTTGCTCTTACAAACTTATAAAGCAGATAGAACAACAGGTTTTGCATTAGCATGTATTTTCTGAATGGTATGAAGTCTAACACATAAATGTCTGTCATCATTTTCTGGGTTAAATTTGCAAAAATGATTTGCCAGTGATTTGCTACAAAACCACAATTTCATGAGAAATGGACCAAAACTATGAGGCAAAAATCTGTACTGTTGTGAGGTATGGGGGGGATACGGCCATGTCTAATGCACTGTATTTTCAGTTCATGCACTGTCTTACATAGCTAGACTATGATAATGCATGCATTATTTTGTTCTGTGCTGTTTGTGGAACCATAGTTGCAGACCTGAAATCACCTCTTTATCGGTGCTGCAGTGTACTGTGCCTGCCCGTACTCTGCTGTTACCTGAAATCACCTCTTCATCTGTGCTGCAGTGTACTGTGCCTGCCAGTACTCAGCTGTTACCTGAAATCACCCCTTCATCGGTGCTGCATTGTACTGTGCCTGTCCGTACTCCGCTGTTACCTGAAATCATCTCTTCATCAGTGCTGCAGTGCACTGTGCCTGCCCGTACTCTGCTGTTACCTGAAATCACCTCTTTATCAGTGCTGCAGTGTACTGTGCCTGCCTGTACTCTGCTGCTATACTTCTGCTTCATGTCAAAACATTGACAATCTGCCCTACCCTACCCTTCTGCTGCTGTAATGTCTGGTACAGAAGAGTTTGCCAAGATATTCAGCTGATGCTACACTTGTATGCACACTGATATGTTGTATAGCATGGTACATCAAGAAAATATACCATTGCTGATGTCTGGACTGTATTATATGCAACTCCTGACATGTCCTGGCAATGAAAGACACCCTTGTGTAAGTTGGACTCTGGCTTTACTATAATAAATGTTTCTGCAATTGCTGCATTATATGTCATTTCTTGTATTATCAGAAGGCTGCAGAAAGAGCCTTATTTAGTACTAGGCACCTAGGCAGTTGTTTAAAGGGTTTGTGCTGTCGGGGGGGGGGGGGTAGAGTTGGTTTGAGACAGGGCCAATAAAAATAAATTCTTAGGTAAAAAAAAAAACAAACCTGAAAACTTCTGTAAACACAGTAGGGCTTTATGACCTTGCAGAAGACTTTTGTAAGGGACAGCAAGTCCCAGAAACCTCAGTGGCGTAAGAATGACTGCAGGAGATTTGATTTAAGAATCAACTGGAATGGAAACCTGAAGCAATGAGTGCAGCTGCAGATGGTGTGTGTGTGTGTGTGTGTGTGTGTGTGTGTGTGTGTGTGTGTGTGTGTGTGTGTGTGTGTGAGACTAGTTAACTGACTTTGCTTAGAATCAAACCCTGACCTTTGTCTATGAACAATCAAGTATTTTAAACCTCCAGTCAAGTGTCAAGCCTCCTTTATTTGATTTTATTTATTTGCTTTTGTAAATCACTGAGGGTTACAGTATTGTCAATGTCAATCATAGTGTTTTATAGTTTGTTGCTCAGTATCATTGGTGCAACAGGTAGGATACTTACCTTTGGTAAAGAGGTTGTGGGTTTTAACCTTTGGTATAGAAGGCTGTGGGTTTTCTTCCCACTGAATAAAATAAAAAACAGACTGAAGAAATGCAAGCCAACAGATTTATTAACCACAATGCTTTCTGGTGAAACCTTTCATTCATGTGAAACACAGAATTATAAAAGCAACTCCATTACATAACATTGTTAAAAATAGCATGACACAGCCTTCCAAAAACAATTAAAAACATTATAATTACAAGCAATAATACTCTGACAATATCTTTTGGAGAATAAGAATATATATATATATAAAATAAGTATATACAAGTGTATATAAAAATATATATGTTTAGAAAAACATATATCTTTATATCTACTTCAGGAATGTTTTTTTTAATCTTAAAACAGGTTTTAGGCTCACAGCAGCATTAATGCCAGGTTCAGTATCTGCTTGTAGATGAACTATCCATTCATATTCTTTCTGTTTTAGTAAATTGTCAACATCACCCCCCCCCCATATATTCTTTGAAATTACTTCTATGGCTCTAAACATAAAATCATGATCTGAGCCACCTTCCATCACATGTTCTGTTATAGCATTATTTATTTATTTATTTTATTTATTTGACATTTATTGACCTGGTTGGTCCAGCTGGGTCAGAGCCATTTTTTCAGTGGAGACCCAAGGAGAAAAGCTCAAAAAAAGATTGTTGCTAACACCCCAACATATATCTGAGTAATTTTCAATAGTTCTTTTAGTCTTCTATTATTTTGCCCACATACAATTTTTCACATTTCATACATGTGGCAAGATATAAATACTATATTCAATATAATGCACGTAGCAAATTTCTTAAAAATAAGACATTGTTTGGCTACTGGGTGAATAAAATCAGTTTTAGTTAATAAATATGTGCAACAAGAGCAATTATAGCAGGAAATGTACCATTTCTGCTTGAGAGGCTTCTATTCTTGGTCATACTCAAATCCTTGAAACATACACTTTGTCTAAGATTTGAGCAGTTCGTATAAGCAAATCCCGGTTTAATGCCAATAATATCCCTAATTTCTGGCAATGCATCTAGTATGGTCCAATTATTAGAAATATGATATGATAGGATATGATAAAGTATGAATAACTGGAAGATTATATATTTGCTATATTATGTTTTTCTCAGTAATAATTGTAATTAATTTCTGGCATGGGGCTAATATGGCTAGAAATATTATTCATGATTTTTTGCATTTCAACATGGACAACTTATTGTTGGGTAGATTTTAAATATATTGCAACACAAGACTTGTCAAGTACCCCAGAATTCTCTAGATTATCAGCCTGTCTTAAATACTTTAATTCCTAGAAAGAAACTGTTACACAAATCTTACCCAATACCTTCAGAAATATATATTCATCCCAAATATCTCATTAGATAACCATGCAGTAATGCTTTCAGTGACTTATTCTATTTCAAGCCTGCCCAATTTCACCAAGTAGTTTGAAATCGTTTTCCTGATTCCATAAGTTTGAAACAATCAAATAACTGCTTGAGAAGTCTAATCAAAAATGTAGTGGAAATGTTTTACAGATCAGCTGGGACTCCTAAAGCTTTTCTCATTGGAAAACTAGGAACATAGTCTAAAATATCATTAACCTGGATAAAGAACTTTAAATATGGGATCGGTTTGAAGCAGCAAAGAATAATTACAAATTGAAGGCAATGTATGTAAAGACGTTGTGCATCCTATGAAAACAGAATTCACAAAATCAGAGTTGTTAAAATCATCTTCAGGTTAAAGAGATGAGAGTATCCTAATCTGGATGTTCTCTGGACATTGCTAATTCAAAGAAACCTTCCAGGCATCTAGCTCTAGGATAACATGGAAAGCAGTTGTAAAGAAATAAAGGGAACAAAAAGATTTTTAGATATATCCCTTGATAAGAGTACGTATTGCTTTCATACCCGTTATGTAAATTTATGCAAGTCATTGCCATGCAGTTTAGATATCATCAACATGTATGTAGTGGACTTACTCTTTAAGCAAGCCTTATTGACAAGCATTAAGAAACCTGTTATCACTGGAAAACCATGTTCATGGCAAGGTGGCATTGGGTCTAACAGTTAATCAGGCAATTCAAGCTGAATTCTTGTCTCAGACTCTACAAATGTAAACCACAAGGGATTAGAATTAGTGGCCAATAACAACTTACCTCTCACTATAGCAGTTTGCATTCTGGTTCTAGCCCCAGAAGGGCATTATATGCACATGGGAGACTTTAGGGCAGAAGATTACCAAGGAATGCAGGTACTCAAACTGTAGTTAGTTAATCAGAAACATTAACCTTGGCCTGAAACAGCATGAGACAAAAGACGATTTCTGTCTAACAGCATGCTGTCAAAATCCCTGGACATCATAGAATAGAACAGCTAATATTTCTGTAAGATGCCCATTTTGCAATAGTATTCTTACAGTACATGTGAAATGCTGGCTGACAATTATTTTTCTTTCTCATTATTAACCTCCTAACATAGCACTCAGAGCTTTAGCTCAATAACCAGATCATAACATAAATTTTCTTCCCCTTACAATTTCCCATTCTGTACTTTTCTTATCATTGCAAATAACTACATATCTTTTAAAATATATTCCACTTGAAATAAGTATTTATTGTAACATGACATCATGTGCACAGATGAATGTTTCTGCATTTATTTTCAAAATTTAAACTATTTTATATCAAGGCAAATATATAATGCATGCTGATTATTCATGTTTTAATTTTTCTGATTTCACATTTACCTGTAGAATACTGTAATTATAAAATTACAGAATAAATAATGCAAATTCTTATTCAGGTTGCTTATGCATAATTCATATATATTTGAGTGCAGATGTAATGTATTTCTTTTTCCTTTCAGTATTGATGATATTTCTTTGTTGTTTGGCTAGATGCTTCAACCCATGCCAGTATTTTCAAAGATCTGTCTTACTACTGATTTAGAATATGTGGTAACTTAAAAGTACATTTTAACAATATAAATTAGGACATTTAATCCATGGTGTTTGTTTATTTTTGTGCAGAAGTTCTAAACCATTGTCATGCCTCCATTATAGCCTACATCATAAACAGCATCTATCAGTTAAGGTTCAGCACATCATGACTGTATAACCAAGCAAAATTCTGAAATCTGTAGACAGCCAGGAAAGGATCATGAGGGGATCAAGTGCAGAAAATAAAAGGGCAGGGAATCTGCAATAGTTACTGAGAAGGATAGGGTCAAACACCAGTAGGTTTTAAGCAGCATCCGTTATCATATGTACTGTGATTGAAGTCACTTCCTTCTCATTTATCAAGGTATGAGGGGCAACTGCAGAGTGGGAGAAGTTTCTAGAGTAGGCGCTAGAGCCGGTGCTAGAGTACATCTGGGAGTGGAGAGTAGAATCCCGACTTGAAGTTATGTCATGGTAGATAAAGTAGCCACAAAACATAAATGCAAACAAACGGGATGTTAATAACTATAAATATGGGAGTATTATAGGAGCTTCTAAAGAGACATAATGGGGAGGTGAGAGGAGACGCATTGATTGCTTAGTTTATGGAACGTTTTGCATTGCAGATTCAGTTATATACTTGCATTCAGAAATTTTGTAACCTGTTATCATTTAAGGGATGATGTCAGTGCTTTAGTAACTGAAAGTCAAACAGAAATTGGCAGGTAGGGTTTAAGGACTGCCCTACTCACCTCACCTCAAAGGCACATACACACATGCACACACATATATACACATGCATGTACACATGCACACACACACAAAATTTAAGTTGTTTTATACCTCAGTCCTGTGCTCGGTAGCTAAGAAGAAACTGATGAAATTCAGAATGACTCAGTGCTTTATAGCTTTAGAAGTTTTCTCATTTATTGGTTATCTTCTATAAAGCTTGGTCTTATACTTCCCTATTTAGCTAAAAAGAAGGTGGAAAGTTAATAATGACAGCCCAGTATCCACATAATCAACAGTTTAGAAATATGATTTATGACTAACTTCAGCATGGCATTCACCGTACTCCCTAATTTCAGCATGGCATTCTCCATACTTCCTAATGTCAGCATGGCATTCTCCGTACTCCCTAATTTCAGCATGGCATTCTCTGTACTCCCTAACTTTAATATGGCATTCTCCATACTCCCTAACTTTAGCATGGCATTCTCCGTGCTCCCTAACTTCAGCATGGCATTCTCTGTACTCCCTAATGTCAGCATGACATTCTCTGTACTCCCTAATGTCAGCATTGCATTCTCTGTACTCCCTAATGTCAGCATGGCATTCTCCGTGCTCCCTAACTTCAGCATGGCATTCTCCATGCTCCCTAACTTCAGCATGGCATTCTCCCTACTCCCTATCTTCAGAATGGCATTCTCTGTACTCCCTAACTTCAGCATGGCATTCTCCATACTCCCTAATGTCAGCATGGCATTTTCCGTACTACCTAACTTCAGCATGGCATTCTCCATGCTCTCTAACTTGAACATGGCATTATTCATACTCCCTAATGTCAGCATGGCATTCTCCATAATCCCTAACTTTAGCATGGCATTCTGTACACACTCCCTCCTCCTAAGACTGGAAGACTATTTCTGAGTTTACTCACCAATTCGGAGTATTTGTATAGCAGTCTTTCTCATAACATGCACAACAACTGCACCCATTTTAAGGTCTGCATCTCTGTACTCCATTTTATTGGAGAACATTTACCTGGAGGAATTCAAATAAAAAGTCTATCAAATGAAGTGGTGATACAAGATCTGCTGCTATTTTAAGGTCCCTCACAGTCAGGATGATATTTATGGTTCTAAACAAGTCTGCAGTCTTCTGCGGTATCCTGAGAAATATGTTGAAGGTTCACGTCAACTTCTCAGAGAAAAAAAATAAAACTTTTATTCTTTATAAAGGACTATCAAAGGCCCAAACATCAGTAAACTGGGACTCCAGGCTTCCTAAAGCAGGTAGTATTTACTTGTAATGCAACAAAAAGTACTCACATGGGATACTAATGATGTTCAGACGGGCATCAGGCTTAAAAAAGCAGCACTCACTGCACATTACAGAGGGGATATTGGAGGACCTGAAGGTATTGGTAGTTTTTAATAAATGATATAATTAACTGTTTTAATGGCACAGTATGAGAGTAGGAAGATGCCTTCCCAGGGATAAAGCCTCGACAATGGTCCAGGTGACCCAGGGTCAATTAGTATCTCAGAAGACTGAAGGAGTGACAAGGAAGGCTGGGCATTAACATCCGGGGGGGGGGGGAGGCTAAATTTGATGTCTCCTGTCATGATTCCTGGTGGAGGCCAGGAATGTCCTATGAAGGGACCATGGTCAAATGAGGAGGATGAAGGGTTGACATGACTGAGATGCTGTTGCAGGTGGGAAATATGCTTCAATGTTCCCATTGAACATCTAACCCTTGGAAATAACCATAGGTAATGAAGGGGAGGGGGCACAAGTATGTCATAGTAAAAAAAACTGTCTTAATGAATAACAGAACTGCCTCCCCCCAGTTCCCCTAAGGATGTCATTAAGATCAATTCTGGCCTCAGCAAAATCGGTAGTAGACATGAGGTAAATTCAGTCTGTAAACCCAGAAAAGTATGTGGGGCACTGGCAAAACTGAACTGTAAAAGAAGAAGGGAACCAAAAAAAAAGAAGAGTAGGAAGATACCACCACCAGCACTAAACTGGTTAGGCTGGGTGCCACAATACAAGTGCTACTTTAGTAGAAAATAGAATGAGATCCATGCCCAGTTGAGTGGAATGATAAGGGATCTTTGACAAATGTTACTATCCAGAATATTAGGCCATCATGAATAGTAATGTGTTTATGTGAGGATATGATCTACAACAACCTATGTTTCATAACAGATGACAATGTTCCCTAAACATCATCAGATCTTTCTTGCATTTGGTCTTGTTTGGGGGACATATACCTTTAAGAACCATTATATGCTTTTGTTCTGTATCTCCTACCAGAAGGATGATGTTGATGCATTTTCTTTTAAGAAGTAATTAAAGTTTTATATGTTAAATCACTGAAGAAGATTGGGGTGCCCACTGAAACTGGTCTGTTTTTATCTTAATCATAATAAAGATAATTGTATCACTTTTACCTTGTCATTTTTGATGATGAGGCTGGAAATGATTCATTGTATATACTTGTTATCCATGTACTAAGGTGTTTTTTCTGGAAGTTAACTTGTTCATAGGTGTGTACTAGGTCAATGGTCCTGGTGCCTTTACAAGCTTAGCCCATAGAAGTGCCCTGGCATCATGCCACCATTAGTTCCTGGTGCCTCAATCAAGTAGAGCCACTGAAGTAATCCAGGGGAGAATTTTCTGTTTCCCATCCACTCATCAAAATTTATTTTGAAAAGGGCCAGTGAGATGCTCTGCTTGACATGTATAGGAAGTCTATTCTACAGCATAGGCAGTCTCTGGTTTATGAATCTGTGCCTCCATCATGTTCTGTTGCTCATGCTAATGAGGTTGAGGTCCCTGGAGTGTGTGGTTTAGAGGGATTGGGATTTCTTTAGGTGTAACATTTCTAATCGGGCTTTTGTCAGACATGGCTTTGTAAGTCAAGCAGAGATTGCCTCTTAATAGATGATATCAGTCAGAGAAAAGCTGGAATTTTTTAGTCTGTTCATGTAGGGCATGTGTTTAAGGCCTAGCATCCTCTTCATGAGGTACTTTTGTGGCCTTTCCAGCTGTTGCTGGTGTTTATTGAGGTACATGCCAAATGGGGTGTTATACTCGATGATTGGCTTAATGAGGGAAGAGTAGAGAGAGATGATGACCGCTTTCTTCCTGGATGCAAAACCCTTGGTAATGAGATGTGCCACATAGAATGACTATCTGACCACAGGGACAATGTGGTGGTCAAAGGAGAGGTTGCTGTCAGCCTGTGTCCCCAGATCTCTTATAGCGCCTTCACTGTTCAGTGGGCTACCATCAATGTGGTAATTAATGGGAACTGACTTTTTCCCAAAGGGAATGACGATACAGTTTTTGGCATTAAGCTTGAGGCCAAGGTTTTGACACCAGTCGTTGGTCTCAGTGAGTCCTTTCTGTAGGATGTCTACATCACTTTTTGTTAATAATAGCTCCCAGCTTGCAATCGGCAGCGAACTTGGTCAGCCAGATTCCCTACAGGTTGGCCTGGACTTCTGAGAAGTAGATGCCAAACAGAAGACGACCCAGGACCGATCCCTGTGGGACTCCACTCATGACTGGTTGGCAGTCTGACTTGGTGTCTGCTACTTGGTCACTGTGGGTTCTATCTGTGAGGCAATTTGCAACCCACCTAGTGATATAGGGGTTGATGCCTAGTTTGGTGAGTCTGTCAAAAATTCCTGAGTGGGGAATGGTATCAAAGGCCTTAGCCAGATCGAGGTAGGCTGTATGAACTGCCTTGCCCTCATCCACAGCTCTGGTGACTGACTCAAAGAAGTCAACCAGGTTGAGCAGGCATGATCTACCCTTCACAAAACCATGCTGCGAAGGAGCCAGAATTTGGAGATCCCCTATATCCTTGTTAATTAGGTTCATGATGATGGGCTCCATAGCCTTATATGTCTGACTCATCAGGCTAATGTGGTAATAATTCCCAGGGTCTGTAGTTGCTCCCCCTTTATGGAGAGGGATGACTGTAGCAGTGTGCCATTCTGTAGGGACAAAGCCTGAGGAGCGGCTGTGACTATACAGGGCACACAGGTTCACTTTGTTGTTCATGTAGAACACAGCCAGGGAAATTGTTGGGTCCCATGGAAGCCGTATTATTGGCCTTGGACAATGCAGCTTTAACCTGTGCTGCAGTAATGCTTGGGTGCCTGGCATTCTTCCGGTATTGTGAATGGTCCTTTAGGGGGAGAGAGGGGTAAACTCAGCACTGAATCTGTTGGCCAGTATGTTGGCAATATCTGTTGGCTCAGTATAGGAGGTACCATTGTGTAGTAACTCAGTGCAAATGTGAGTATTGGCATGGAGATTCTTGATATAACTATAGAAGGCTTTGTGGTTGTCTTTAGTGTCTTCCACAATTCTACCTTCATAGCTAGCTTTAGAGGTTTTGATGAGGATCACAGCTTTTTGTTGAGGCTAATAAGGGAGTTTTTCCAGTCTTGGGACTTCACCTGTTTCTGCAACAGTTTCTTCCTTCTGTTGTAGAGATTGTTAATGGCAGGGGACCCCCAGATTGCTTTCTTTTTTTTGGAGGAGAGCGTCTTGATTCTATTGCATATGGCAAGATCCAAGCATTTGTTTACATAATCATACAGTGCATTGGTGTATGATTCGGCGGTCATGTACCTGTTTTCCATTTTCATGGGTGCCGTGAAGTTAGCCACCTCTGTTTTTAGGAGCCCAAAGTCAGCTTTGGAGAAGTTTTTCACGTTGGTTACCTTTGCTGGTTGTGTGGGTAATATGTGGATTTCCATGTTAATTAGTTTGTGGATCCGTCAACACTGGGCCAGTCATTCTTGGAGCAAGATAGATGAAACATAAATCTGGAGAAATCTGTGAACTTCGTGCCCAACCAGTCAGAGCACATGATATTCCAAGTTCTGTATCGGTGAACTGACTTCTGAACAACTTTATTAGTAGCAGTTCATTAGAAAAATAAGAGCAGGTACTTTGCCTGAAATGCATCTGCTAAGTCAAATGCATGTTTCAAGATGTGCAGATCTCTACTGGTATGAATTCAAAATTGAGTATCTGTTGTAACTGCATGCCTATGTAAGTCAGCAAATTACACAGACACAAAAAATGTATTGTGGAAGTTGTAAATATAAGCCAACTTTTCAATAAGCCTGAATTTCAGTATTACACTGTAGCCACATAGTAAGCATATGAATAGAAAAATATATATACAATGAACAGCAGAGCTTAATTATTGAATCACACATGTTAGCATATGTTGTCATCATTACTGTATCATCCATCTTTCTACATGCTACATACATAGAAAAAGTGAACTAGCTTAGAAAAGTCACTAGTAGTTGGAGTGGAAAACATTTTAGGTAAGAAATCTATCATGACTGCTGGTGTGGTTGATCCTACTATAGAGGTTAAGGTCTATGAATTAGACTTTTCTTAGACTTTCTGTTCTATCAAGGTGCAGAAAACAAGAAACAGCACATGGACCTTCATAGTGCAAACTGCTAAGGAAAGGTCGCCTACAAAGCTAATTACAAAGCAAAAATAGCATTCCTAGCTAAGGATAATCACAAGGCATTATGTAAATATGTCCAAAATCTAAAATGGAATACCCAACTATGCATTGAGCTGGTTGTGGGTGGCAACACCCGTACTCAACTGGAGGTTGAGCCAACCTGCTGACAGATTTGGAGAAAACTCCACCCCCCTGTCCCTTTCAGTCATCCCCCAAAGTATATCTGCCACCATTCCACACCCTTTTATCTCAAGACAGCAGATAATCTCAGCACTCTCCAAGGCCAAACAAGGCATCAATTGGATCAGACAACATCCCAGGATGCCTTTTAAACAACTTAAAACATGACCTAGCAGACCCACTTGGATCCCTGTTTGACCACAGTGTGAGAACTGGCTATGTTCTGGTGGAATGGAGGACAACAATAGTAATTCCTTTGCACAAAAGGGGGCCATCAACCACCACTGGGAATTATAGGCCCATAAGCTTGATTAGCCTCATCTGCAAGGCCATGAAAAGAATGACACGGGTAATCTCCAAACTCTGGACCCAGCCCAGTTTGGATTCACTAAAGGGAGATCATGCCTGGTAAACATAGATGACTTCTTTGAGAAAGACACCAAGGCCTTGGACGAGAGAAAAACGGTGTAGTCAGTGTATTGACTTAGCCAAGGCATTTGACACTATCCCCCACTTAGGTATTATAGAGAAACTCTCCCAGTTGCTAATTAACCCCTACATTACCAGATGGGTAGCCAACTGGCTCACTGACAGGATACATACCGTCAAAGTGGGTGACTTTGTTTCTAGCAAAAGACCAGTCACCAGTGGCATACCACAGGGTTCTGTGCATGGCCCATTACTATATGGACTTTGTTTCTCAGAAGCCCAGGCAAACTTGGATGAACTGTGGCTGAACAAGTTTGCTGACAATTGCAAATCGGGAGCAATCAATGAGTTCCCTAACATTGTTACTATACTACGACAGGGTTAACACAGACAAACAATTGATGCCAAAGCCATGGATTAAAGATAAATGAAAAAAATGCATTATTATTCCCTTTGGGAAAACCGATATCCCTGCTAAATATGTTATAGACAGCACCCCCTAATTGTAGACCCAGTGGTATGTGATCTAGGCACTCAGGTTGATAGCAATCCGAACTTTGGCCACCAAGTATCCAGAGTAGTAAGAAAATCCTACTATGCATCCCTTATAAGTAAAGGCATCACATCTAGATCTAAATATGTTATAAATCCATTATACTTGACCCTCATCAGACCAGTAGCTGAATACAATGCTCCTTTTTGCATGCACATCACCACACACCTTAACAACTGGAGAGACCACAGATGTTTCTCACCGAGAAATTACAGAGTACCCAAAACAAGTCCTACACAAAAAGACTGAACGCACTGTCACAGTATTTTGTCTTCTACAGGTTGGTAAGGGGTGACCTGCGCCTGACTTATACGGCAGTCTCTGACCCAGATCTGATGAAAATACTACAATTCATAAATCAAACTGCAGGAGGGTCACTCACTCCTGGGATCTTAACCTAGCCTCTGACATGAACAGGTCATGCTGGAGATATAGATACATATCCCAGAGGCAACCAGTTCTCTGGAACAAGCTTCACATTAAAGTGAATCAGAGTCCCTTCCTGTCCCTCTTCAAATGCCAACTAGATCATTGGATGGGTGACTAGAAATTCACTCCTGGGGTGGCACCCTCCTGGAGAGAGGAAGTCAGTATTAGCTACCATAGACCCTTACCTCTGGGAACTTCACTCACCTAACCACTGACAATTGGATTAACTCAGGATAACTGTAGCTAGGCTTATAAGGAGTGTAGGGCCATTAGCCTAGTGACCTAATATGATCTTATGAACCTAAAAGAGCCTTTGGCGTGGAGTAGAGAAAGAGAGATTTTATCCTGTTTCGGTAGTTTAAATGACTTCAGCTAGAGTTTTTTTTTTGTTTGTTTCATTTAAGAATCTTTGAGTTATTTTCATAGGTTCATAGGTAGGTACTAGGCTATTGGCTGTAGGGCCTATACAAGCGTAGCCAAAAAGGTACCCTGGCTTTCACCACCCAAGAAAATTATTTTCATGTGTCCCAGTCAAGCAGAGCCACAGAAGTGATCCATGGGGTGAATTTCCTATTACCTATCCAATCATCAAGATTTTTCTTGGAGTGCTAATGAGGAGCTCTGTTTGACATAGATAGGTAGTTTGTTCCAGAGTATGGGAAGTCTCTGGGACAGGAATCTATCCCTCCAGCATGTTCTCTTTATTGTGCTGACAAGGTTTAGGTCCCTAGAGCTTGTAGCTTGGAGGGATTGGGATTTCTTTAAGTGTAGCATGTCCAACAGCTCTGGGTTTGACATAGCTTTGTATGTTAGGCAGAGATCGCTTCTGAGTAAGTGATATGCGACGGAGTAAAGCTGGAGTTTTTTGAGACAGTCTGCGTAGGGCATCTGTTTGAGGCCAGTAATCCTCTTTGTGAGGTATTTCTGTGGCCTTTCCAGTTGTTGTAGATGTCTTGTGAGGTACATACCAAAAGGGGTGTTGTACTCTATAATGGGTCTAATGAGTGATGAGTAGAGGGGAACGGTTTGCTATCATATACCCAAAATGTACTCTGTCGACTTTTCACATAGTCAACCGAGATTGTGCGTAATTCACAATGTCAAACACCAGAATTGCTGAAATACATGTCGACTACTACCTAGGGATGGCTTTTAACATGGGTCGAGATAGGGGAAGATGTGTATTTTGGCAATATCAGTGTTCGACATTGACATCGTTCCACATTCCAATTTTTGAACGAAGTGGCGTCGACTGACTTCACTTCGAATAATTGATAGTAAACCAAGGGGAACAATGACCTCTTTTTTTCTGGATGAGAAACCTTTTGTGATGAGGTGTGCCACTTAGAAGGATTTCTTGACTACTGTGGTGATGTGCTTATCAAAGAAGATACTACTGTCCACCTGTGTCCCAAGGTCTCTTATTACACTTTCGGTGTTAAGTAGACTACCGCCTATGTGGTAGTTCATGGGTACAGAGTTTTTACCAAACGGGATGACAATGCACTTTTGGGCATTGAGCTTGAGGCCATGGCTTTGACACCAGGCATATGTCTCAGTGAGGTCCTTTTGTAGGATGTCCACATCGTTAGGAGTTTCGATTATGGCTCCTAGTTTGCAGTCATCTGTGAACTTAGTTAGTCAAAGACCTTATGTGTTAGCCTGTACTTTAGAAAAGTAGAAACCAAACAGGAGAGGACCCAGGACTGAACCCTGTGGTACTCCACTTGTCACTGGTCTGAAGTCTGATTTGGAGTCTGCTGCTTTCACAGTGTGGGTTCTGTCAGTAAGCCAGTTGGCAACCCATCTTGTGACATAGAGATTTATACCTAGTTTAGTGAGTGTATCTATAATTCCAGAGTGGGGGATGGTGTTGAACGCCTTGGCGAGATCTAGATAGGCTGTGTGAACCACCTTACCCTCATCTATGGCTTTGATGACTGCTTCAAAGAAGTCTGTCAGGTTTAGGAGACATGATCTGCCTTTAACAAACCCAAACTGCTTGGGGTCCAGAGTTTGGAGATCCCCAATGTCTTTGTTTATGAGTTCCATGATGATACGTTCCATAGCCTTGCAGACCAGGCTCATCAGGCTAATGGGGCAGTAGTTCCCAGGGTCTGTTGTGGCTCCCCCTTTGTGGAGTGGGATAACTGTCGCAGTGTGCCATTCAATGGGTACAAAGGCTGAGGTGAGGTTATGACTGAACATGGCACTTAGGTGGGGTGCCAGTTCATTCTGTAGTTTGTGTAGAAGGCAGCCTGGGATGTTGTCAGGTCCCATGGATGCTGTGTTCTTGGCTTTGGAGAGTGAGGTTTTTACCTGTGTAACCATGATTACAGGAACGTTGCATTCTTCCGGTATAGAGATTGGCCCTTTAGGGGGTAAAGTTATCACTAAACCTAACTGCCAGGATGTTGGCAATATCAGTTGGTTCTGTATATTTAGTGCCATTGTGCTGTAACTCAGAGCAGATCTGAGTGTTGCCATTGAGATTCTTGACATAGCTATAAAATGCTTTGTGGTTGTCTTTAAAATCAGTGGTGATTTTGTTTTCATAACTAGCTTTGGAGGATTTTATGAGGGATCTCAGCTTCTTACTGAGGCTGACCAGGGAGTTCCTCCAATCATGGGATTTTACTCTTTTTAGCAACAGTTTCTTTCTTTTGTTGTAGAGTTTGTTTATGGCAGAAGACCACCAGATTGGCTTCCTTTTTTTGTAGGATAGCATCTTGGTTCTGTTAGGGATAGCATGATCCATGCACTCGTGTAAGTGCTTAGAAAGTGCATTTGTGTAGCATTCAGCAGTTGTACCTCTATTGTCCATCTGCGTGGGCGTCTTGAAGTTTGCTACTTCTGTCTTAAAAAACATGAAGTTGGCTTTAGAGAAATGTTTTACGGTTGTTTCCCTAATGGGGGGTGGGAGCGGGATGTGGATATCTAGGGTGATTAGCTTGTGGTCGGATCTGACCAACGAGGAACTGAACTCTGGTGTGGAACACCGGTCGCCCATTTTGCTGATGACCAGGTCTAGGATATTGTTGCCCCTCATGGGGGTGTGGATATGTTGATCCAAGGCATTGGAATTGATGAATTCCAGAAAACGTTGAGGAAAAGCACTGGTACATGAGTAGTTTTCCCAGTTAATGATGGGGTAGTTGAAATTTCCCATTATTAGGTTGCTGGCTTGTACCCTAATATTTTTCAGTGTATCATAAAAGAGGAGTGGGAATCATTGGTTATGGTGGGGGGTCTGTAGCAAACTTCAATTTGTATTGTGGTCTTGCCCAGAGTTAGTTGAACTTGGATAATCTTGGATGCATTATGCTGAGCAACTAGCTTGGAGGTGTGGATATCCTTAATGAATATGGACACACCTTCACCTTTAGTGTTTCGGTCCAGGTTAGGTAGCTGAAAGGTGTGGTATGAATTATAGCCTGCTAATGCAAGAGTGCTCTCTGGAGCCTTGAACCACGTCTCTGTCACTGCACAGATATCAATGTTATCCATTTTAAGGAGTGCCTTGAGTGAGTACATTTTGAAGGTTAGACTCACTCCTGGGATTTTAACCTAGCCTCTGACATGAACAGGTCATGCTGGAGATAAAGACACATCTCCCAGAGACAGCCACTTCTCTGGAACAAGTTTCACATTAAAGTGAATCAGAGTCTCTTCCTGGCCCTCTTTAAATGCCAACTAGATCATTGGATGGGTGACTACAAATTCACTTCTGGGGTGGTGCACATGTACCTTTTACAGGTACAATCCAAAGGGAGCATTATATTGATGAAAGATATAATAAGGATGGAGTATGAAAAGACAAAGACTTCTTTTGACCTAATAAAATTACCAGGCAGGTAAGCTTTGAAAGGCAGAAAGACCTCTAATCTACAGATGAGGTATGGTGGTCAAAAGAGAGCTTGATGTATTATTTGGAACCTAGATCTCTAATAATTTTTTGTTTCAAGATGGCTTACCAGTGGTGCCATGAGACAGTGTCGTAGAGTCTTTATCAAAGATAATGATGCTCCACTTCTTGGCATTTATAATGAGTTTGTGGCTAATACCAGACACTGGTCCGATTCTTTCCTTGCTGTACAGTATGGGTATCTCAGAGGAATCGACAACTGCATCGAATCTGCAGACTACCAAAAGTCTTGTTAAGCAGAGACATTGGATTGCCAATTTCCTTTCTGAAAAGTAAATAACAGATCAGTTATAACCCAAGACTGAGCACTGCAGAGCGCCACTTGTGACATCAATGAAGCTAAAAGAGAGAGGTCTTCTCTTAACAATGTGAGTTTTATCAATGATCCACTGTTATACAATGAGCAATGTAAGGATTAACACTGAGAGTGAATAGTTTGTCTGCATTAGTCACATGAGTAATGGTGTTAGAGACCTTTTCAAGGACAAGGAAGACAGTCTGGCCCTCAAAAACAACTTCCCTGGAATTGTCAAAGAAATTGACTATTTGAGTAGAAATGACCTGCCTTTAATAAATCTAGATATTGCCTATGTCATTGCTAATTAGCTGAGCAATTATGCAATCAATGGCTTTGCAGATAATACTAGTAAGTCTATAAAAAAGTTACTCGGTTTAATTATGGGGGCACCCTCATTGGAGGTACAGTTGTAACAGTTCTTCAAGACTCCGGTAGATAGCCCCAGGAGAGAATAAGGTTAAAAAGATGAAGAAGGAATGGTAAATGTGGTGCCTGTAAATGCAAGAAAACAGTATAGAATAATGTCAGGACTCATGAAACTATGTGCTTTTAATTTTAGAGAAGTCTGATGCAACTTGATCTATGGTGATCACAAATGGAATAATACTGAGAGAAACTGGAGTCAGTTAGGTTTATTGGAGCTATGAAGTTGGAGTTAAATTTATCAGCTGGGATATTGTCTATGTTTTTTTTTTTTTAGTATGAGTGGGATACGTTACTGGAAATAAGTTCGTAGCAGGACTAGGTCTTATTTCAGAGATTCCAGTGTATCTGAAAAAAGCCTTGCAGTTATTCTTGGTTTTAGTGGCTACTCTAAGTTAATAAATGGATTTCCAGTCACTGACAGTATGCCTAAGGATATTGTTTAGTGATTTAAAATGGATTTCATAGTAAGGAAAATGAGAGTTTTTTTTTTTTTTTTTTTTTAACAAAGAATCATATTTTTTTTTTTTTTTTTTTCTATAGAGTTCATTTATATAGGGGTTCTACCATATACACACAGCATAATTTATGACTATTCTTACGGCAGATGAGAACAATCTCTTCAATATATTTATTAAAGAGGGAATAAACTCTCTGAAACTTGTCAGTCTGTTTGGTTTGATGTGCCAGTTCTTGTTTTCATGATGCCTGAAACCAGCAATACTTCTGAAATATCATAAAGATTTTATAGGTGGAGAAGCATGTGTTAAACATGAAGGTTACAAATAGGTGATGTAATTCAACTAGAGGTAGTGTTATATGGGCTGGTATAAAAGAATGATTAGTTAAGGAGAAGCTCCAGGAAGTTTGCATCCCCAACATGGCTGTAATAGTTTGTACTATAAAGTTATTACTTAAAAAAATCAAGGAAACTCTGTATATTTGTAACTGATTGTATAGTACTTATTTCCGTCTTTCTATGTTGGCTTTTTTTTATGCAGTTTTTACAAGTTAACAATTTGACTAAATGACAATTAAAATCACATTTACTAAATGTTTTTGGCTTAGAGAATAGATTTTGAGTTGACCTAGATACTCTGTATGCACTGAAGGCAAAATGGAAAGTGTACTGCAGTCAGTGTATTTGATGAAATATACAAGAACCTCTTTTCATTTTTCATTTGTATAATGCAAGTTATGATTATGGACAAGAGGTTTCCTGATTAATATGAATGCATCCCAGGGGTCCAAAAAGCATGTTGGCACAGTACTATAATAAGAAGAGGGTGCTATTGTTGTTCTGAAAACAAGTCCGTGTGACTACTCAAATATGGGTGCCCTTCAGAGTGAGAGAAGCCTGAAGCTCTGTCATCTTATTACTGAAGTTCTTAGCTTTACAACATAACTCCATTATTGTTTGAGCTTAAATTTTATTTTCATTGTGGTTATGCTCATGTATTATCAGCAATACTAAAAATAAAAAAGCAGCATGGGAGAAGCATTTCTAGCACGTATGTAAAATCTGCATAAGAGGCTCAGGCTACCCCTGGCAAAGCAGGATGGTTAATTGATTACCTGGTCCAAGGTATAAGTAAAAATACTGCATTTGCATAAAATAGCAAAACATAACAGGACAAACAGTAACAATTCTATATCAGTTGAACATAGGCATAAATTTTAGTTACATCTCACTACATTTCCCTAATAGTAAATCCCCCCCCCCACACACACACACACCCCTACACGATGACAAGATTATACTAATGTTCATAATGGCGAAGAGTCCTGATATCTTTATTCTGCCTCTGATGCATATGGTATAGAAACAGCTGACCACAACCTGCGTCTTATCCAGTTTTGAGAATAAGATGTGTTTGACAACAGAATCACTTGTAACAAGGAATTATTAATTTAGGGCTATGGTTTAAAAGTACAGATGAACCTTTTTATTTATTTATTTGTTTATTGACAGGAAATTAGATCCAGACTTGGCATACTCCTTAAGTTACGAGTGCCAGTTCATGAATGCAGACATTTTTTCTTTTGATCCTAAAGTCTGAGTTGAGGAATATGGATGGGGAAAAATTGTCTTGCCATAACACTGACCACCATTTTTCTTTCTTTATTTTATTTCATTTTACATTTGTTGATCGGGCTAGTCCAACTGGATAACCTGTCCATTTTCAGTGGAGGCCCGGGGAGAAGAGCTCCAAAATTACATAGTTAAAGCATAATTCAATTTCCAATATGTTAAACTGAATCTAAATTAAGCAAAATACAACAATATATTAGCAACAAATTGGAGAAAAACAGCTCCAATACATAGGTGTAGCCAGGTGAGAAAGAATACAAGACATTCCCAATGAGAACAAAATTTGACAATTTGTTTAGCCTAAAAACTTCTTAAATAAGCAGAATTACAACAGGATATCACTGAGAGGTAGAATAAGGAGATACATAGGGGTATGTCTGTTAACAAGTTGTTAACTGAAAGCCCTCAGAGAAGGGCATAACATATGAATCAGAGCTGATAAGGAAAAAGGGATTAGAAGTATTATATTGCAACAAAGATTTAAGTACGTTTTGTTACTAGCAAAAGTCACATACTTGCATGGTTTCTTTCTTTTTTTTTTTCTGCTCCTCAAGTTAAAGTTGAGGGGAGCGCTCCATCGGGGGTTGACCCCAGGTGACAGAAAAAACTTGCTAAATCTGTAATTACAATTATTTGCTATTTGTTGGTAATAGATACAGTCAAAAGAAAGGAGCTTATAGCTGTAATACATGTACATTTTTAAACATCTGACTTTTATGAACAAATTTAGTCACCCAATCACTACTAAGTCTTATTGGTCCAACAATTATGCAGACTGCGATTCTGCTAATCTAGTTTATGCAGCTACATGTCAAAGGGGTACAGGATTCTCTGTTGGAAAAAGAAATAGAAAATTTATGGAGCATGTCTGTGAACATCTCTCTGACATATAACACCAGGAAAATACTAATGCTTTTTAAAAACGCATTGCAGAGAGAAGCTTAGACCATGTATTTAAATTGACAGCCCTTTAATTAATCTTAGTAAGTAGAAGAGATTGTGACATTTGTACTAGAACAGAGTGTATAGCATATAAATGGATTATAACTTTAGGAGCTTACTCATATCCAGGGCTAAATGATGTAGCAAGTTTGACTATAAATGTCTAAACTATTTGCACTATTATTAGTAGTATTTTGTTAATTATTAGCTGTATTGAATTACTATAGATTGTTAGTGTATATGTTTAAATGTTAACTGATGCCTTACATTATGGCTAACGAAGTATTAATGAGTTTTAATTATACCTAACAATGTAGCCAATGAATTTTTGAATCTGAAAAAACATTATTTTTATTTATATTTTAAAAAGTGTATGAGTGTAAACCGCATGAAGCTTTTGTGAAAGACTGCTTTGCTAGTTACTACATTCAGAATAAATGTTTGAAAGTATTTTTCTCTCTCTCTGGTGATTTGAGCTCATCTCTTGGACTGCTTGTTCAACAACACCCAAGCATTGATTACCAAGAAAGCACATGGGAGAGCTCTTCAGTCTTTCTAGTTGTTTTGCAGGATCTTACTACTAGATGAGAGGAGCTGTTACTGCAATGTTCCTGCCTTCATTTTCACTATCTTCTACTCACTATATGATAGTTAATAGCTCACATGTTTTTGTAAATAGGGTTAAAAGTAGGAGTCCTACATATGCATACTAGTCTTTATAAACTTTCTTATATAGCAGTATGTACCATTATTGGTTACTTTTATTTATTTTTATTTATTTAACATTTCTTAACCGGGAAAGTCTGACTTGGATTAAAGCCAATTTTTAGCAGAGGCCCGGGGAGAAACACTCCAGATGCATATCTTTGTAACATGGGAGGAAACTGGAGCATCCGAAGGAAGCCCACAGGAATGCAGGGAGGACATGCAGACTCTGCACAGAAGATACCCCAGCCGAGAATTGAACTGGAGACCCTCTGGCTGTGAGGCAGTAACACTACTGCTGCACCACTGTGCTGTTTACTTTTATCTACTTACAAATTATGTATTCTTTCTGTATATGTCACAATTATTTTGTATATTGTGTTCTGTTCTTGACAATATTATTTTGTATATCTATACCACATTTGTACTTTATTGTTACTATTCATGGAGCTTTTCTCCCCAGGCCTTCACTGAAAAAGGACTTTCCCACTGAGCAAATGTAAAATAAAATTAATAAAATTAAATAATTTGGTATGTAATGTCTCCATGTAATCTCACAGAAACAGTCAAAGCTATAACAGTCCAGCTGTCAGCCCTTAGCTTGTTAGCCAGATAAGAAATTATCTGAAAGTCTGACTTATCAAGTTATTTAGGAGTTGAGAAAAGCACTGTATAAATACTGGAAGAAAAAATGTTTTTTGGATTGTATAAGCTTTCTAAAACTACATAAGAATACCTATTAGACTGAATTAGTTATATTAGTAAGGGATGTACAAACATATAAAAGATGTGTTCTACCTTGATGTTTTTATGAGATTTTTCTTTTTTAATAAAGTGTTTTAGCTTTTGTAGTTGGAAAATCTTCAATACAATTATTTATAATCAAGTTTGTTATAATGTAGCACTTGTAAAATAAATATAACATGGCAGCACACATCAGTTTTATTGCAGACAACTCTTTTGCTGGCATAATTAAAAGCCAAAAAATCTTTATGCCCTGCAGATCTTGTAATAGTGAAAATAATCAAATTGCTTTGACAGATGGACTGGTTATTATCTAACAGTAGACATTCTTATCTGTGGTAGAATTAATTTAACACTTTTCAGCTGAAGCTAAATACCTTCCCAAGATGCTTTTGTAATCTAGTATTTCCAACAAATGTACAGGAATCTGGAAAACAAATTGAAATAACTTATGGAATGCAAGAAATGACATGTTAATTTCTACATAAACTTGATGAGGAAGTTGACTTTGGGGTTAAGTGTGACTAACTTGTGGAAACCACAAATACTCGAAAATCATGATGAATCATATATATTCATTATTTTTATATTATAATAATGCTTCTTAGAATACTGTACTTAAAAGACATCATGTCTTAAGTGCAAATAATATAAATTTTGATAAGATGCACTGTCATTTGGATGGCAATGCTAAAAATATGTGCTGTAACCAAAACATGTCCCTGCATCCCAGCAGGAGTAATCCTCCTTCCCTTAAGTATATCAAGATCCCAGCCAGTCATATTAACTATGGGAGTAGGGCAAGAATTCTCTTCCACGCGAGGGTGCCAGTGCTGTTCCCTGCACTGAGAACAACGTCTCAAATCCCATTTCAAAATGACTGGTTTCACTGTCTGGTGGAAGTCAAGTGAAAATGTCAATAACAGAATTGTATCAGTCCATGAGACTCGTGTATCTAAATGGATTCACTATACAATCTCGAAGTACTGAAATGTCTAATTTCAGTATTTCAAGACTGAATAGTCGAAAACCCACGTACACAAAAACCCACAATCACGAATACCACAACCACGACCATTCACACATGCACACAAACCAAGACATAATCACACAGACACACATACCTACCTAACTAAACAAACATAACACACAGAAACACACTTAACCTACCTATAAAAAGGGGGTCAAGCCCCCCTGCATCCCCACACCCCCCTACTTATATATCCTAACTCCGAGGTTGCACTAAACACACAAACATACAAAAAACACCACCACACACACTCACACACACTAAAATCCCTACCCAATATCCTCAAACAAACATCACTTACCTGAAACCCCAGATAAATCCACAAACTGCACCACACATAATGAACGCAACACCACAATAGCGGCGGATTCAACATTTCCAGATTCGGCATAGTGTAGTTTCGAGTAACTGCACTTTCCACTATTCGGTCTCGACGTACTGAAATTCAAGATTTCAGTACGTCGAGATTGTCTAATGTATCCATCTAAACACATTTTTTGTAGAATCAGCAGAATTGTATGCATCTCAGTAATATTTGTTATAGACTGAATAGCATGACTGAGGCAATTAACAATTTGTCTTGTTCATAAAGAGGGCATAGGTCTTATTTGGCAATTGTTTTCACTTAGCGCAAGCAACTGGCACACAGGAAAATGGATTACATTTCCAATCATATATCTCAACTGTCCAGATTTTCACAGAATGTTCAGATTTTTTCCTCATATTTTTAGTCTGTTCCGCATATAATTTGTGGTTTTCTAGCAAATCAATGAGGATTGAAGTCTCTAATTAATGTTCCACATTTAATTTTCAAACTTTTTTATCCTTCAAAAAATGCAAGTCAAGATAAAACCTGTCATTCTATCAAATTTCTAAGTTAATAAGAGTAATAATATGCCCTATTTTTTCTCCTTTCTCATCTCTTTGTCCAGATTTTTTGCATTAAGATGTTGACAGGTATGTTTCCAGTGTAGACTATTACTGATTGGATTTCTGGAATAAACCCAATTGTTTGTTTACTGGTAGATTGTTGTTTGCATTTCTGAAAAAATTGAGTATTTTGTTAATTTGGAAAAAAATATTACTTGTTGAAACAAATGTTGAAACTAAGATTCTTAATTTTTTCAGTTATGTGGTAAATCTAATTGGAGTAAGGGTTATGAGTTTTTTTAGAGATTATAAGTAGTTGTCTGCATAAATCACCTTTAAAAAGTAATGGGAAGTTCTGATTTATGATGCTATTTGAATCAACAAAGAAAAAGATGTTTTTACTATAAATTCTGAAGAATAAAAAGGCAGGTCTGGTAAACTTAATCTGCCTTTACAATAAGTCCTTACTTTTTACAAGAGAAGTCTTGGCTAGGTGGATGTCATAAGAATATGAGAGACTGCTTTTGTGGATTAATTGTATAAGGATTTGGAAGGGTTCCATAACATGAATTGCATAATATCCTCTTCAGCTATTAAATCTTATACAGGAGTTGTATAATATACATTAGCTGAGAAGGACTATTGTTTTCATTAATACACACTCAATCTCAAATGATATAATCCTATTATTTCTGATAAGGATGGCAAGATTATTGATAAGTATGGGGAAAATGTGTATGCTTCTGCTACTTTGATTTTCAGAATTTTCAATTGCTAGGCTCATATGATAAGGTTTTTCCTGACTAATTGAAAAGATTAGGAATGTTTTATCTGCTGTTTCTTCCTGCAAGAAAACATTGCTTTAAATAATGTGTGCCCTTCTGTTGTTCAAGTCACTACTCATTGTATACAGTGTGTCTATAGCCCTGTTGACACTTCATTAAGGGTTATGGCCACTGGTGCTATTTTGAGGAGAATTACATGACTGCCTCCTCAGAACCACCCAGATGATGTTAAAAATAACATTTTTAAGTTCTCCTTTGGATACAGATTAAATTTTTGCCCCCCCCCCCCAACAGAGGTTATAAAAACAGTCTATATTACATTATCGAAGTTTCAAAACTTCGAATCTGATATGGTTGACATCATATAATCAAAGTCTTGAAATATCAAAAATGTAATGAAATACAACAACCTACAAAAACAAACCATTTGAATGCTCTAAGCAGGGGGCAAGCCACCCCCACACTCCCCATACCCCCTGGTACTTAAATATACCAACTCTGAGATCGCACTACAGGGCAGAAAAGGGAAATCTTCCCATTCTATGCTGTACGGAGATCTCCATTAAAAGATTGAAAGTTTCAAGACTTCAATCATATGGTGTCGACCATATCAGATTCAAAGTTTCAAAACTTTGATGATCTGATATAGACCCGATAATAATGTGATGAAAGGGGTAAGCTGACATGGACTCACTATGACTTTTCAGTCTTTCTTTTCAAAACTTTCCAAGGGATTCTCTAACTCATCATCTGACTTTTGGTAAGAAACAAAGTAAACTGTCTCAACAAAATGCAGCTAAATAGGCATTTAAAAATAAGTGACAAGGGGGTTCGAAGATAAAGAATTCCAGAAAATCCCAAACCCAGGGACAATCCAGTTAGAATGACTATTTAAAAGACTTAGTTCCCCTTCTCAGACTGGTGGTTCCTTTTTTTCTTCCAGATAGTCTAAATCTTCACTTTTCTCTTTGGAAACAAATAATTTCAGACAAGTAGATTCTGCAGATCATTCATCAAGGTTACAGGCAGTGGGAGGAAATTCCTCCTTTCTAGGGGGGAGTTCATCATCCTCCACACCAGGCTCTTTTGTTACACCTGCATATCATCACATGCTGGCCCAGGGAGTAATGGAACCATTTCCCACTTCCCAGTTGGGAAAGAGGTTTTATTCAAGGATGTTTTAGTGCCAACGAAAGAAAATGCTATTTATGGTAGTGCCAAAATTCAAAATGATAACACTTCTCAGCCGGTTAGCTCTTTTTTTTTCCCATTCAAGTTTCCAGTTAACACAATTTCAAAGATGCTTATCATATTCCTATTCATCTAGACTTCAGGTGTTTCTTAAGTTTTTATGTATCTGGATCACATTATTAGTTTTCTGTCTTATCCTTTGGACTATCCAATGCAAAGAGAGTGTTCATAAAGTGTCTAGCTCCAGTTATAATTCATTGCAGGCTACAGGGTTTCCACATTTTATCCATATTTAGACAACTTGCTTATCTTGACAAAGTCTTTTTCAAGGTATCAGGAATCTCTCTCTTGGGTGGGAGATCTCTTACACAAGCTGGAATTGCAAGATAACATACAAAAGTCTTTCTTGACTCCTCACATGATTATGTTTCTGGGATTTCAACTAGACACCACAGTTCAAAGAGCTTTTCTTCCATGGAAAAAATACATCCAAATCTAGATCTATTTCTAGGGTTTTCCACTCAGACTTTAGTCACTGCAAAGGAATATCTCAGGATCTTGGGTCTCAAGGCTTCTGTGATCCTTAGTATTATTCCTGGCAAGACACAACATGAGAACAATGCAGTGGTATCTGGAGTCTCTTTACTCTCAGCAGCAGTACTCCTTGTCTTTTCAGATCCTAGTGCTGGAGTTTGTCAGAAAAGAAATCATTTGGTGCAGATTACAGATATCCCTAACTCTAGGTCTCTTCTTCTCCTTCCCTGTTCTAAAGCAGTTGGTCATTACAGATGCTTTGGACTTTGCTTGAGGAACAGTTTCATTAAAAAGTGCAAGGTGTGGGTCACCAAGGGCAGATGCAAGCAAATATAAAAGAGATGCTTGCCCTGATCAAAGCACCGGGACCTCTTCATGTTGTTACAGATAAATGATACATCAAGAAGCAAGAGGGAACCAGGTCGTGCCTCCTCTGTGGACTAGTCATTTTAGCTTGAGATATAGCAGCTCAGCAGAATATCACTCTACAGGCATCCTACATTCTGTCAGAGAAAAACTATGTTGCAAACAAGGAAAGCAGAACAAGTGCAGGCTCTCACCAATGGAAACTAGATCAGGGGATCTTCCATGTTGTAATCCATCTGTGAAGAGTCCCACAAGTAGACTTCTTTGCCTCCTGTCTGAACAAATATCTGGCAAGATTCTGTTCCAGGGCTCCATGCAAGGAGGCCTGTAAGACAAATGCCTTTTCCTTTCCTTGAACAGGAATATGCCTGTATGTTTTTCCATCCTTTCCACTAATATCCAGAGAAATTCTGAAGGTTAAGAAGTAATCCCTCTAGATCATTGTGGTGACTCTCTTCTGGCTGAGGCAACTATGGTTCTTACTTCCTTTTGAAATGGCCAGGGGCAATTGCCACAAGCTTCCTCAAGACTGGATTTACTCATTCAAGAGCAGAGGTGTATCCCCAATCAACTTAGGATAGGAAAGTGAACCAAATGAAGTAAATGGCAAGTTTAGAGAAGAAGTTCAAAAATATTTCTGTTTGAAGACACAGACTGCATACTTTATTTAAAGCTAAACGGCCTTGTTTTGTTTTTATTTTCAAGAACTTGGTTTATTTGTACTTGTATATAATAATGTCCTCTATTACTATCAAGATGGGTGACCTAAGCTACAATTATTTTCCAGTATTACACATATTGCACGTACACACAATTAGTTCATGGTTCCCCAGAGTATTCCTTGATGTGCCCAGCACCAATGAAACAATAATCCACAAGAAAGCAACAATAGCATGTATATGTCTGCCTCTCTATCTCTTGATCTATATATCTATCTATCTATAGGTAGATGGTATATAAATCTTGACAGATAATGTACCTTTCTGTGTGAGCATGCCTTTTCATATAATATATTCACATCACTAGAGACAATTAAGTACTGCATGTTATGTACAGCTGGACAACTGCCATGTAATATTACTTAAAGCTGATCAGTGTCACTTAATTTCATGTTGTCTGCGTATAATTTAGAGGTTGATTTTCTATCATGGAAGATGCACCGTTTAATATATATTTTTTTGCAATTTTGATCATCTGGCTGTTATGCTCATTTTTAAGGCTTCTCCTAAAGGCAATTACTTTTGGTATTGTCTTACAAGTTAATATTTACCAAATGTGCTTAACAATATTGTTATCAACACCCAGCACACATCAATTAAGATAACTAAATATATTTATTCACAGTTAACTTCTCAAGTGCTTTACCTAATATTTACCATCATCTTTGATCCAAATGGTAATATTTTTTTTTCATCACTTAGCTGTACCTTTCTTGCTCCCATTAAAATAATGCTACCTTCATTAGCTGCCTTCATAATTCTGAGAAAAACATGCATTCTGTGATATTCCTCACTACCTTTGTTGACTTGAATTAAATTGTAAAAACTACTTTAAAAGATTCCTTAATTCTGTAATACAAGGTTTATCAAACACTGCTAAACTTTCCTTCATCTGAGGTTTATAAGAGCTTTTTTCTTTGCAATTTAAAGTCTAAATCATTGCTCTTTACATTATCACTACGGCATTGAAACATTTAACGGTTTTATTATGTTGATTTTTTTGAGGAATTCTATATAAGGTAGATGTTATACGAGACAAAAAAATTGGTATTTAATAAAAATCATTAAAATGAAGCAAGTTCTTCTATTTTCCTCCTCTGGTATTTGTACATTTTATTGGAGTGCTTTGGGATTTTGTGTGTGTGATTTCTAGCCAAACAGCACAAGCTTGCTCCTTTTTTGTTTTCATATTTAGATATGCAGAATACAGATAAGCTCATATATTGGGAACATAGATGGTATGTAAACATACAGAAGTGTGTCTATGACATATTACCCCAGCAACCATGCAAGTCCTGATAAAATCAGCAATACAGTCTTTCAAAAATGCATCATGCATTACAGACTCTCATCAGTGATATAGACAAAGTTAGATCTAAAGCAGTGCAGCTGATGGTCAGTAATCACTTAATGGAGCCAATGAATTGTTGCCAAAATGTTAGCAGTAGAAACAGCCCATCAGTCTGCATAGCAGTGTACAGGATATCCCACAATAGCACTTCAGGTCTAACATACTCAGATCTAAATAGGTGGTAGCAAATTAAGCAGTTCCAGGAGGATGCCTACACTCTGTATGTACTGTAAAAGGGCACTGAAGTGTAAAGCAGAAGCAGCCAACCTCCATTGTTACATGTGACTATAATCATAGTAGTCAAAATTATTTCCAGTAGCACCTTCCACCGTTTTGTCAGATACATCTCTGGACTATTGCAGGCATCTATTCATTTGTACCCAGAAATACTTTCCAGCAAGGCTGATTTTAAAATGCCCATGTGTACCTTACAACCGCTTAGAGCAAGAAATCTGGACAAAGCCAAAATGAATGGGGAGAGCAAAAGCAAAAATAATATATATATATATATATATATATAGAGAGAGAGAGAGAGAGAGGGACAGATTTTAAATATTGCTTTTATAAACTTGAAATTTATTGTAATAGGTTTTATGTTAGCATGTATTTTCTGAATAATATGAAGTCTGAAATGCAAACATCTGTCATTATTTAGTGATTTCAATCCCCAGTGATTTGCCAGAAAAACGCAAAATTTATGAGAAACAATCAAAAATATGAGACAATAAAATCAACATTCTGTGCATATCTGGACAGTTGAGAGGTATGTCTCCTTGCTTGAAACACTGGTGGACAAATACTAACAATGGTCTGCTCCTTTTTGTGGCTATATTCCCAGGAATGATATGTGCCTGTGATGACACAAGTAATGCAAACTATGCCTTAAGCACATTGAACAACAATTACTAAACCAGCATGGCTATCGATATGGAGGGGAGCATTCATGTAGGAAGAATATAGGATATGTGAGGAAAGCTTCCAAGGGGTGTCATGAAGTACACATCGGGCATTCAACACATTATTACGTACTTGGGACTAGAGAGATATTCTATGCTAGGCTGATATGCTGTGCAATATATAGAAAACCTCAAAGCTCATTCATTCACTTGGAGTTTAGTACTAGGTGGAAATATGTTGAAATTCCTGTTCCAAATATTACCTTTTTGGCATGGATTAGTTATATAATAGCTACAGCCATGACGTAAACAAGCATGCAGCATTTCTCAAAATTTGATCTTTCATTTTGAAACATATGGCATATAAATAATGTTTATGTATTCTCTATAGTGAACTATGTTCCTTTAAATCTGCTGGGAAAACAATGCCATCCCAGAGTCTGAAATTATAATTATTGATCATTATGGACTGATGGATGAAATTACTTCATATCTCTGTGGTCTCTGCAGAAAAAACATTTAGAAGAGATGTCACATGCTCTCAGACATGTAAAACTAATGATACCATGTAAACTGTGGAATAATTAATACATTTTGCTTGATTTATGCTATCAGCTAATATTCAATATTTATTTACTGTATACCTTGCTGCAGAGTTTTTCTGTTTTACATTTTTCAATTAAATTATGTCTTGGTTTATGACAAAGTACATTCTATGAAGTCCTTTTTTTCAGTCTAATTAAGTGTGTTATTTAGACATTAAACAACTCTAGAAATGGTAGCTCAAGGCAGGTGTTTGGTTCTAGCTTGAATAATTAATGAATGTTCAAGAAGAATTGCTCAGTAAGACAACAAAGGTATGATCATATTTCGTACTTTATGTTTAATAAAATATTTACCAAGAAGCATATTCTCTTTTACACTCCATGCTTCATCAGGTTAAAATCAAAATTAATAAAATCATCAGCATGACATGATTAAGACCATTGCCATAGGCAAAATGGATAAATATTCTTAGGTCTGATCAAAAGACAGGATTAAATGGTGCTTGTAATATGAACCTAATTTTGAAATCACATCTTTTAAAGTAACATGTTGTTTCTCCTTTAAGGACTCTTAATTTATTAAACATAAAGTACAGAATGCGATCATATCTTTGTGGTCTTATTGAGCCATTTTTCCCGAACTTTGGTTTATTTAGACATGCTGAGTATCAAACCTCATATTACAGACATGCTGTGGGTATGAAATCCTGCCTGTGAGATATTGCTGTATAATGGCTCATTGGCTAGAAGTTACATTTCTGTCTCCTTGTACTTTCTGAGAATTTGGGTACTGAGAGTATTGTGTCAGAAGTTTACATCAGTGATTCTGTGCTTTGATCTGGCCAGTAAATATAATATCATACTGTCTGTTTCAGTTGCTGCAGTAGCGTCAACAGAAATTAATTCATCTTTTTAGAATTCCATTATGTTATTATGTTAGAGCAACTTGTGAATAGCCACTTGTTTTGTTATTTTAAGTGCAGGCATACTTTCTGCTTTTTAACATCATACTAATGATTGACTTTTATTATTATTATTTTATTTTAGGATTTAAAAATATTGTGCGACTATTTGGCCTTCTGTTTGGCTTTGCTAGAAAAAAAGTGACTAGACCATGCTGCAGTGCATAACACAACATGAAACGAATTGCAGAGACAAGGTCTTTGCTTGTCTTGGAATCAGAAACAGTTGCTACAGCCATAACTGATTTTATAATTTTTAAAGTGACTGTAACTCCTGACATTGTGAAATACAGTAGATTTTTAAATGTCTTTTTATAGTGCGCTTCCTCCGTGAATAAAAAGACAAAGCATCCCAAAGGATGCCATCCAGGAATTGAGGAAGTCTCCAAGTATATGTAACCCTCTTTAGATCAATCATATAATCAGCAATATGAATTTCTTCTCTTAGTCCTGATGATGGATGGTAGAACAGTCACCAAAGAAAAGGTAAGAATCTTAGAAATTCTGGGCAGATTCCCCAGTGCTTTGCACATATGTCAGTGTCAGAATATCAGCCATTGCAGTTTGACTCCAAAGATAAGCATTAATCTCTAATGGCAAAACTGAAATAAGTCATCAATTAATAGACTTCTGTTTCAAGTCAGGAATGAGCAAATTCTAGATATATATTAAGTATTTTATTAATTTATGAGATTGTGAGATGCCTGCATTAGTTTTGTTAATAAATGTATGTTTATTTTATGTACGCTCAGATCTTTAATTCTGTACATTACTTTTATTACCCTTCACTTTCTTTGCTATTGCAAAGTGAACTGAAATCTGTCACTTCTTGTTTGAAAGAGACTCATGCATAGCAGTCTTGCATATTTGGTTACACCAAGTATATTTTCTGTCAAAATGAGGTGATAAATATATATATATATATATATATATATATATATATATATATATATATATATATATATATGCAGGATCTTTCAGATTTTGTATGTTGGGGAGACAGCTTTACAGACTATAGATTCTGTGAAATGAATAATTGCATTCTTTGATTTTACCAAGAACTTATTTTTATAAACAGAATTTCAATATGCATGTGCTGATATGCTTATTTTTAGCAGAAAAAATGCCCCTCTTATGCACATGTTGTTTCATAAGTAGTATAGCGAGTAGGATTATGGGGGTCCCTGTCTGAGTAAATGGGAGTGCAGGAATATGTGTCTGCCTTTACATGTTTCATTAGTTAGTCACCTTACAGATGTTGGGTTAGGGTCAGGGTTTCATAGCCTTGGTTTTCTCTCTTTTAAGCTTTTAATATAACACAAATTATAATGTCTACAGATGATGTTAAGAAAGGAAGTTATTTTTTTATGTCAGTCATAGCACAGCAGGCAACTGCAGGATGGCTCAAGTGTTCTAAGTATCTGACCCTTCTAAAGGCAGAATCAAGGTGTTTTCCTTATCGTTATAAATGCATTCAGTAATACTGATTGATTTGCACCTGTATGTTGTTCATAGTTAGTCCATTCTTGGTCCTAAAATGCCCTGCCTCTTTGCCTCTGTAATTTATGAACTTGACTATAAAATGCCTTCAATTATTATTTTGTATACATGATGACTGAACTTCAATAAAGGGATTGTGTGTACTCTTTAAGAGATCTCATCCCCTGATCTTCTTAGGAATTTGTTAAGCATTGCTTCCACAAAAGCTATAGGTTATCTGAATTCACCATCTCCTCTGGCAAAGGTCAATAAACGTAAATGTGATCACTTTGACCAGTTTTAGCTCAGCCGCTTTTGCATTTAGCTTGTCAGTCTCATTGTCCAAACCTTCAGTTTGATGGTGCTTTTCACTAGTTCAAAGGGTCATAGGAATATACCAGGCAAATGACCACCAGGGCCTTTATAATCCTAGTAATGCAACCCAACTCAGTTCTGTTCCTGTGTGTTATGGGCATTTATTAGGATATGTTAGGAAGTATCTACGGGGTGTGTTAGTTTGGGCATAGTTACTGTCTGCCTCTATCTATCTATCAAAGAAATGGGGTTCAGACCCAGGGTGAAGTTCTGATTTCCCATCCACTGGTCAAGGTTATACTTAAATATGGTTAGTGTTAGACTCTGATTCACATGGATGGTGAGCCTGTTTTAGAACATGAGGATCCTCTGACAGGCATACATCTCAACACCTTAGTGCAAGAAATATGGACAAAGCCTAAAATAATGGGGGGGGGGGGGACAAACGCCAAAATATAGGGACAGGTTTTGAATATTGGTCTTATAAACTTAGAAAGTAGATAGAATAATGGGTTTTATATGAACCTATGAACCTATAACCTCAAAAAAGGGCATAGCAAAATTAATTTAAAATGGGTGGCGAAAGACAAACACATTCTGGCTAGGCTTATAAATGCCCTAGGGCAGATAGCCTAGTATGAGCCTATGAACCTATATTAGCTTGCATTTCCTGAAGGACATGAAGTCTGAAACTCAAATGTATGTTGTCATTTAATTACTTCAGTCCTCAATGATTTGTTTAAAAAACTAAAATTTTATGAGGGATAGACCAAAAATATTAGGTGAAAATCTGGAAAGTTCAGAGGTATGCAAATATCTGTCTCACCAACATGTCTTATTTATGTCACAAGCACATTTTAAATCCTTGGATCTAGTAGTTTTGATGCTGTTCATTTTGCCTGTGTGTAAAAGGACCATCAGAGGTGGATCCAAGGATGTCTTGTATGCCAGGCATAGATCATCTCACAGAAACCTGTAGGAATAGGAGCATAGAAATAGTGTGTTAAGGCAGTCTATCTAGGGCAATGTCTTTATACCCTATATTGTCCTGGTAAGGAACCTTTGTGGGTGTTCCAACTATTGCATATGCCTGACCAGGTATATGCAAAGGAGGCATTATACTCAATGATGGGCTTAATAAAGTGGCACTGTGGCTTCCATGGACATGGATACCCATGCCCTTACTTATAACTTGGGTGGCATATAAGGATTTTCTTACTACCTTTACTACATGTTGGTCAAAGTCCAGATTACTGTCCACATATACTCCCATTTCCCCTGACTACTGGTTCAACTCTTAGGGGTATCTTATTAATGGACTTATTAGCCTGTGTGACAGTTTTTCCAAAAGTTATTATAAAACATTTCTTGACCTCCCTGAGTTTTAATCCATGACTTTGGCACCAGTAAATTGTCTGTTAGACCATCTTGTAAAATGTTTGTGTCATGCGGAGAATCTATGACAGCTCCCAATTTGCAGTTATCTGCAAACGTGGTCAGCCAAAGGCCCTTGACATAAACCTTTACCTACCAGATGTATTTGCCAAACAGCAGAGGTCCCAGCATGGAGCCCTGAAGTACCCCACTGGTGATGGATCTATTTGTGGATGTGTTCTCACCAGTGCTCACTTCTTTGCCCCTGTCTACCAATCTAGTGAGTTATGTAGGGTTTAGGCTCTGTTTGCTGAGTTTCTAAACTATACCTGAGTAGTGTATTGAATCAAACACCTTAGCCAGTTCCAGGTAGGCAATAATGCACTGTTTTATCCTCATCCATTGTCTTAGTAACCTTCTCAAAAAGTACACCAGGTTTAGTAGGCATGACCATCCTTGACAAAGCCAAACTGTGTTGAGTCCAGTGTCCAAAGGTTGCCTATATTGTTGTTGATCATTTCCATGACAATTCTTGCCATGACTTTGCATATTAGACTAGCCAGACTAACAGGTTTGTAGTTTCTAGAGTCAGTTGATAATCCACACTTGTGAAATGGGAAAACCATTGCAGTTCTCCATTCTTCGTACAAAGCCTGTTTTGAGGCCATAGTTAAAAAGTGTTTCAGTGGTCCTGATAAGTCATGTTACAAGCTATTTAAAAGGCATTCTGGGATTTTGTTGGGGCCCATTGAAGGTGTGTTTTTGGCCTTAGCAAGCTCCACCAAAACCTCCTCTTTGCTAACAGTTTGGGGGGGGGGTTATGCTAGTAGATATTTCATGGGGGAGGTGGGGGAATGGGGGAGGAGTTTGGAGCTAAATTTGTCAGTCAGCAAATTTGCTATGTCACTCTACTCAGTGAAGGTTGCACCCTAACTCCCACTTTGGCACAATACTATGTGCTGGCTTTGAGGTTTTGGACATAGTTGTAGAAGGCCTTTTGGTTGTCTTTAGCCTGTGAGACTAACCTGACATTATAATTGGCTGCTGGGCTTAAACAGTCTTCTTTGTTTCCTGTTTCATTGGGTTGGAGAGCTCCTATCATTATGGGAGTTGTTCTTCCCGATTTTGAGAAACAAGGCACGCACGGTGGACTGTGGTGCACGGTCCAAACCAATAATTCCAAAACCAAGAGGGACCAGCACACACGACAGCAGAATTAAGATATAAGTTGAATTTTTATTTGGAGGTAGCTAGAAAGTTACCTGCCATCAATATTAACAGACCGGTTTCGGCTAGTAAAGCCTTTATCAATGTATTATATTCTCTTTACAAAAAGTTGATTCACAAAACACCATCACATCCTGGTACTCTTTATATTCACTAAATTTAAAGTGGTATACTCCTGACAAAAATCAACTTGTTAGTTAGAACACAGTCAAAACTTGGAACATATGCAAAACCATATAATAAAATATATAAAATTTGTTAAATTAATCAGACCTGAAAATCTGAAATCCTTATATTAATATGAATTATTCATAGGTTCAAAAATGCAAATAACTTATATAATACAAAATTATACAGAGCCATAAAATAGCTTGTATTATGGACAGGGCGCAGGTTCAGGTCTGAACATTTTTATATACTATGAAGTTTGAGCCCGAATAACTAACCATATGTAACTTGAGAAATATCTTAATATCTTTGGGGTGCAAAGGACTATGACTGACTCTGATTATGTGCCATATTGATAAACTTATTGTCTCGAAGTGCCTTCATGTACTTCATATTCATTCAATCCTGGTTTGAAAAAAGCCCCAAGATTTGTGATCCACTTGCTTTCCATATTGTTGAGTTTAGTATGCCATCCCATCTTAAAATTCCTATGAAGTTGAATTTTGTCTATAATGACAAACCTGAAAGAAGCACCTGTATGGTTTTTACTATGTTTGTATAAAGCATTTGTTATTCTTCTATTTCTGATGGAACTTAGATGTTCACTAATTCTTATCCGGATGGGTCTGGAAGTCTGACCCACATAAAAGGCAGAACAGGTGCAGTGCGCCAAATAAATAACCCAATCAGAGCTGCAATTTGCAAAAATGTTGATGTTATAAACCTTAGAGGTGTTTTTACTAGTAAATTCTTTAGTTTTCCAAATGTACTGACATGCACTACAATGTCCACATGGATAGCAGCCCACCAGTGGGTCCCCAAAAAGTGTGGTTTGTATTGTAGATACTGGTGTGAATCTTTTGTAATGTGTTAAATGAGACTGGATGGTACGCCCCCTTCGGTAAGAAAAAGCACATGTATCTGGAAGAATGTCATTGAGAAATGGGTTTGATTTCAATATATCCCAATGTTTACTGACTATTTGTCTGAACCTGGATGTATTGTTTCCATAAGTGGTGACTAATCGGATGGGTTGTTGGCATCGAGTTGCATCCTCTTCTTGTGATCTATTATATTTTAATAGGTCAGATATTCTGCTGGTTTGGATTTGGGTGACCGTATTCATTAGATGTTCAGGATTATATCCTCTATCCATAAATCTTGCTGTTAATTCTTCTGTTTGTACTGAATATTCTGCATTTGTCGAGCATATTCTTTTAAGTCGCAAAAATTGAGACTTTGGGATGTTGCTGATGATGTGGCGGGGGTGAGAACTGGTAGCATGAAGTAAAGTGTTGTATTGTGGAAATTTTCTGTGTATCGATGTTGCTAGAGTATGGTCAGGTAATCTTTTAATGGCAACATCCAAGAAAACAATTTCATGATATCCAGTGTTGGCTGTGAAATGTATACCAAAAGGATTGTTATTAAGGTATGCAACAAAATTGGATAATTCATCCATACCTGCCCGCCACACCAACCAGCAATCATCCAGGTATCTCCGCTAGATGTCCAAATTGTCCATGTGAATATTTTGCTCGACATCGTATATGAAGGCCTGTTCAAAATATCCCATAAACAAATCCGCGTAAATCGGGGCAAAGGATGCACCCGTGGCTGTCCCTTTGATTTGCCAGTATGGGTTGCCTTCAAAGTAAAAGATGTTTTTTTGTAAAACATATTCTGTAAGTGTAATCAAGAAATTATTAAATCCAGTAGAATATAAATTGGATTCATTTAACCAATGAGTCACTGCCATAATCCCAGCCTTGTGAGGAATACTCGTGTATAAGGAAGATACGTCCAATGTACATAACAACCAATCTTCTTCCAACTGAGAGTCTTCAATAATATTCAAAAACTCTGAGGTATCTTGAATACGTGATCTAACCATGGTCAGTAATGGTTTTAGATGTACTGTGAGAAAGGCAGATAGGGGTTCTGTAAGTGATCCACGACCTGATACTATAGGTCTGCCTGGTGGATTAAATAGATCTTTATGTATTTTTGGTATTAAGTATAAGTATTGTGGCATTGGTTCAATCACCTTGAGTTGCCTAGCAACTTGTGAAGTAATAATGCCCTCCTCTACAGCCAAATCTATGAAGGAATCAATCTCAGATTTGAAGTTAGAAGTTGGATCCACTACCATCTGTATATAGAATTGTGATTGAGATAACTGTTTGAGTGCCTCTTCCTTGTATTTGGAATGATCCATTACAACAATACCGCCCCCTTTATCCGCTGAAGTGATAACTATATCTTTATTCTGTTGTAATTGTGAAAGTGCTGTTCTTTCAGCCTGATTGAGATTACTGCGATTGCATGTATAGTTGTTGGAAAAATGTAAATCCTTCATAACACAATCTTTAAATATGGAGACATGCTTGTCCATAGGTGGTATAAATTTTGATTTACCAAATCGGAAACCCATTGATCTTTGAGAGTTAGACTCATCTGAAAAAAATATCTTAAGATTAAGGGTTCTGCAAAAGTTATTAATGTCTTCCATTAAAAAATGTTCAGGAACAGGTGATGTTGGTACAAAATTTAAACCTTTATTTAGTACATTGTATTGTACATCCGTAAGTGCAAAGGATGAGATGTTAAGAACATTATTCACTGTGTTGTTATTTGTTTCAGTAATGTTTGAAGGTTGGTTGTACCCATGTTTTCTCTTATGTTTCCTCCATGCCCTGTGTGTGTTGGACCTAAAGGGATGGATTGCCTTCTTTTTGCAACTGGGGACGCCTGGTTAGAGGAAACCTCACCATCTGTGGTTGATGAATAATCATCATCAGATGTAACCCTATGTGTAGTACCATTCTTTTTTTGAATCGGTCTGGGTCTTTTCTTGCCCCTTTGTGGCTTATATGCCCCTTCACTAAACCTGACACTTTTTTGTGTTACGAACGGTTTACCTTTTTCGTAGTCACCTAGATCTCTGTTAAACTTGTGTATTTTCTTTCTCTTAAGTTGTACCTCTATGTTGGCCAATTATTTGGCTAATTCTGATAAATGTCCTTGGTAATACTCTGTAGTAGAAAAGATTTCAGCTTCTAAGCAAGTAGTTTGTATGTCTGTGGTCAGTGTTTCTATAGTTCTTTCATAATATTTAGAAAGGCTGTCTACAAAAAGCATGGATGCTTGATGTTGGGCGGTAGCCCAATCTTGTATTAATTGGTTGTCATTGTTAGCCACCAATGGTTGCAACCTAATTCGAAGCCATCTGGGTGTAATATCTTTTATTTTGTACGCTTTAAAAAGCTTCAAGTGCCATATGTTGGTTCTGAGAGTTTTCATTTGTCTACTAAGTTTAGAGAAAACAGAACCACATTTGTCTTTAGTGTCAGTTATGACATTATCGGACATTGAGGAATTACCTAAATTAAGACCAAATGCATCTAAATTGTCCTTATCTGCTGAAAGTCCCCTAAGGATGTCATTCAGATCCATAATTGGGACAAATAGTTAGGTTAGTATCTGTAGTTTAATATCAGTTTACTAATACTGTTACCAGTTAAAAAATGGTCCGACGTAGGGGGTATGTTAGGCTGACAGACAGTGGAGTAACTGATCTGACCCAAAAAAAATCACCAATATTCAATATAGCATAGTCAAAAAACTTATATATGCCTGATTAGTGCAATCTAGCCACAAGAATATAGAATGAATATGTCATTGTATTGTTATACCCTTACAATAAGTGGTCATATTCCAAAAATTAAGTTATATATTAAATTAACCACCGTAAGGGTATATTAATATTATATCCATGAATATCAGTATCATCATATTCCCTTACCATAAGTGGTCCTAATTCTACAATAAACACAATTGTCTGTTGTGTATGAAATACTAGATCTTTAGGCCACCGTAAGGGTATATTGAACCTCCTTAGTAATTAGATATCTAATGTTTAAAAAGATATCTGATGTTTGAAATGTTTTATTATTCTGATATGTCCAGTCCCATAATACTTGACAAATACACTATATTCAATGATAAATTAGAAAGCCACTAAAAAGGCACAGATAGACCGATCTAAATAAGTCAAAATTAAAATGTATTGCCGGGTCAAAATAAAGTGAGTCACTACCACCACCCGACAGCCCAACAATATCCCTTGATAGTCATATGTAGTTGAATTAGGTCAAACTGTTGATTGTAGTTGTTTTCAAAATATGGCTATAAATGGTCTCTGGTATATTAACCAACATCAGACAACTATCAAACTGAATAGCTTGTTATATTCTGTATAAATAAAAACTTGCCTGAAATCTAAAGCTTATAAAGAGATTGCTAATGGGAAAAATATAGAAGAAGACTTGTAAATTTACCAAGTCATATTAATAAGTCTGGAAATCTGTAGAAAACACTATTTTTGGCTTTTAAATTCAACACATAAAGTATGTAATGATATGATAAATAGAAAGATGTAAAATAGCTAATACTGATAATTTAGACTATTACACCAACATCACACATTATTATTGATAAACCAACCAGTTGCAGTCTCAAGATTAGCAGCGTGATAAGTGATACCATAGTAATAACCCAAAATACATGTTTAAAGCATAATGCCCCTTCCTTACTAACACATAAATTGTTATAATTATTGTCCAAAAACTTGTTCATTAATTACTAAACTGTAAAAAGAAAAATTATGAACCATATTACAACAGTAATCCAGTTCCAGTTATAAAAGGTTAGAATAATAAAATACTGCCCTTATTGAATCACAGTATATCAAGATACACTTAATCAATGAATTGAATACATCTGACAGTTCGACACTTGTTAATGTCCCAACTTGAATATCAGATATATGAACTGTAGTTTTAACAAAATCATCACCCTTCGGCCTAATGTTTAGTGCCTATGCCTTCGCAGATATTATTGCCAAAGTTTTTAATTACAGCACGAGTCTTATATAGCTCTTCATTTGACAAAAAAAGCTAGATACATACATATAATGGCCAAAGTGAAGCGCGAATAATGTAACTATAGTTCCAAGATCACAGTTTAGGTTGATAGACCTTGTGGACCAAAGCACAGTTCAGTTGAAAACAATTAGGTATTCCATTGCAAATGTATGCTGTTGTTGAATAAAAGTACACATTCTGTACCACTTGCCTGTCGCCTATCTTGAAAAATGGCGCTGTATATATTCCACCAAATAAGATACCACCAAAAAGATGTAAAAAGAGAAAAAAACGAGAAAAAACGGCACAGAGCGTATGTCCCAAATAGTATGTAAAGTCCAGTTTATCACCACAAAATGTTGACCTTCAACCTGTTGTTTAATAGCACAGTCGTAAAGATAACCCTCGAAACAGTTATTCTAAGACAATAAACCAGTGTAGCCGTTTGACACTGTCGATGACCACAGAATCCTGTGTATTTCTGCGTTAGCCAAAATAGTAGCCCCAAATTGAAAGTTATTACTAATATACATAAGGTTCCAAGTCACAAAAATAATCGTATGTCGTTACAGGCCCAAACACTGGTGCATCCAGAAAAAAGCGTAAACTCTTTCACTTGCCTGTCACATTATTTGGAACTACGATAATGATGTTCCAGCATGTAGCTGGAATAAAAAAACAAGCCATATGTTCCACGTTATGATAGTATCCAAATTTCTGCCAGTATAGCAGTTACAAGATTTTAGCCATGATTTTTTCTTTTTGTTATTAAAATTAGGATTTTAGTACTATGGTTTGTTTTTAGAGTTTGTTTTGGGTTTACATCTAGTAAGTGTAGCAACCTTGATACAACCATTTACATTGTTGCACAGAGTCTCTGTTAACAATTCCACAAAGGCTCACTAGGTTGAGGAGGGAATTGAATTTTGACAAATTATCACGTAATAGGAACTATTCAAATGCAAACTACATTCCTAAATATTGCAGGTTTTACTGGGATTAGCGAGTTGATTTTTATTTAGAAGGAGACAACTTTGTGGTCTGACCTCACCAGTGAGGAAGTGACATTGGTGGGGGATGGGTACAGTGCTCTCCCATATTGCTGAGTACCAGGTCCAGAATGCTTGATGTTCTGGTGGGTGTGCCCACTATCTTGTCATGGGTATTCGTGTTAAGAAGGTCCCAGAATCATCGTACCTGTGAGTTTCAAGCAGTGCATGTTTCCCAGTTTATTGAGGGGTAGTTAAGTCTCTCATGAATAGGTATTGGTTTAATGGTAATTGTCTTTGGTAGGTCAAGGTATGAGCTATGGGATTCTAGGGATATAGAAGATGACCTACATCTTGCTAGGATATAGTATGGGACATTGTCTATGGCGAGAAGGTACTGAAGCCTTTCACTGCCATAGTACTTTTTGCAGATATAAACTATGTCTCAGTAATGGCACAGATATCTATATTGTCTAAAGTGAGAAGATCTTGTAGGGTGTGGAGTTTCTTTTTTAGGGTGCTAGCATTGAGCAGTAATTCCTTTAGGTTTCTTTGGGTTTTATTTGCTATCTTAGTAGGTTTGTTAACTAAGCATTGCTTTAAAAAGGCACTATGAATGGATAAACTTTTAGCCAATATTAGGAAGCCTAGAGGAGACATGCATAGCATCTTTTGCAAAGCTGTGCAGTTGTTAACTACATCCTCCCATGCTGAAAAAGTACTGAATTCTCTTGAGAAGACATCAGAAACTAAGACAGTTGTTGAAGTCAGTCATCTTTTGTTGCCACTGGTATCATCCCTGGTAAAAGTAGAATACTGCTCAATACAAGGCACACACCTGCCTGAGACTCGTATTCAGAGAGAGCAATAATGTTTCTCTTCATATAATCCAGGGACATATGGCTGAGGTCATTAACAGCCACATGGACTATGATAGAATTGAATTGGTACCTGTAGTGTTGGGACTTGTGTCCGTGCATAACTTAGCAGACTGTGGCTTCAGATAAGCAACATGCGCATATATATATATATATATATATATATATATATATATATATATATATATATATATATAATTACTTGACAAAAATAAGGCTGAAACGTCAGCACATTAACCAATAAATCATGGTTATAAGTATGTAGAATAACTGAGCATGTTAGTACGTCATTAAAACTATCTCACATGCTTACAGTTAACTACTGCACACAAAATTATCTTCAAACCATCAGACTGCCCAGACCTTTCTTATATACTTGCTCACTACTACCCAAACAGGCCTCTCAGATTCAAGAACCAACTTCTTCTAAAAGTAGAAAAAAACAAACCTTTCAGCTGACCAGATGTCCTTCTCTCTATCGACAAACAGGGAATGCCCTTCCATTACAAATAAGGACCACTAGTAATGCCAATTTTTCAAAAAGTCTCTACAGACAACACCTCTTGACTCTTTGGCATGGCATAAGTTCCAGTCCTGCACCTCCAAAATCTTGAGTTCCCCAGTTTCATCACTACTATCACCTGTGTTGACCTACTCCACTCCACTACCTGTTAGTATGGTTATTATAAAAATATCATCTAGGCCTACTATGTTGAAAAACATACTTGATAACATTATTGATTTTATGTGCTTGACATGAATTCCTGAGCTGTATTTCTGACGTAATATAATCAACATGCACTCCTATGGTTTATTTTCATGCTACATCTTGCAAAACGTATCTTTACAAGTTGTTAATATCATTACTAAATTTTTTTTAGAAGCTAAGTTATTCACAAGTTTTCTTAGTATAATTAACTATGAATTCTTACGTGTATTCAGCTGTATCTCTTATACTGTAATTAATGTAGCTGCTGTTTTTTTTTTAACCTATATTTATTCAGCTGTGACTGTGACTCTTTTATTGTTTGTACTTGTTGAGTTGGAGCTTTTCTCCCTGGGCCTCCACTGAAAATGGGCTCACTTCGGCCCAGTGGAGCATCCTGGTAAACAAATGCTGTATCCGGATCTGTTTCTGTGATTCCTGTGTCTCCTGCTACACCATATTGTGTTGGCCGGGGCCTGCCTATACTTACACTTAGTGGGAGCAAGTGAATTGGTTGGAACTGCTCTGGCATAGGGTGTTAAACTAAGAGCTTAGGGACAAGGGTTGATTGGCTAATTCTAGTGTTCTTTTTGCTTTCATTTTTGTGGTATTTAAACCCAGCATTTGCATGAATTTGTGCTTGTTTGCCCACTGTGCACCACCGCTGCACTGTTTTAACCCTTTGCAAGGTATATCAGTTGCATTTTTTCCTTACCACCTATCTTTTATAAGTAAGGCCCTCACCTGCAGGTACTGTATTGATTTTATCCAGACCTACTCGCACCTATAGGTACTCTCCTCAGATAGTACTCACTGTACTATCCCTGACCTCTCTTCCTCAGATTCTGATAACCATGGATGGACAATTTCCTATGGTTTCTCCAGCTAGTCTGGTTGATATGGACATCCTGAGACAGTGTAGCAGCTGCCTCATGTACTGTACACTGACGACCTTCTACTGCTAGCATCTAGGAAGACAATATGTGAGAGATACAATTACATTAAGAACCTAGAGTCCTTGCTGTTTCAGTCACAAACCAGTACATCTGGCACTGAGAAGGTGGTCTGCAAAACATACTAGTCACAGGAGACTCTATCATAAGACACACAGATGGTGACCCTCACCAGGCTAGACAAGGAGAAAGTCATGGTAAGTTACTTGTCAGATGCTAGATTCTACCATATCACGCATGCGACTCAAGTCTGTTAACAACAGCTACTGTTATGACTCTCTCATAGTCCATGTTGGGATGAATGACTTGAGATGTACCTCTCTGCACTATATGAAGAGAGACATGATTGAGCTCACTGAACATGTGTCCCAGGCAGGTATATCCATAGCCTTAAGCAGCATCCTACCATCACCCAGAATGATGCCTCAATACAAACAGAAAATGATTGACTATAACAATTGGCTTAGTTTCTGGTGTCATTCCAAGGGGATCCAGTACCTGACAGCCTGGGAAGACACGATTGACAAACCACGATACATTGCCAGAGATGGCCTTCATCTGTCTCCGCTGGGCTTCAGGCTTCTGGCAAAAGCTCTTGCCTCCCCCATAGTGCCTTTTTAGGCAAAGTCATGAACACAAAATTACCAACCTGAAAAATCCTTCTAAATGAAATTTAAAGGTCATGCTGCTAAATGTTAGGCATCTTAGCATGAAACAGCACTCATTGCAAGCATTACTTACCCTGGAGGATGCTGACATTTGTGCAGTCACTGAAACCTGGTTCAAAGCTGTGGAGGAGACCCCAGCCTTACCATGCTTTCACACCCTAAACAGAGTGCTACAAAGCCAAAGGAGGTGGAGTTTCAATATTTATCAGACATACACACCTCCAGGTTGGTCAAATGGTATGATACACAGGAGGCACTCCAAGTGCAGTTAACTGTTGACAAAACACCTATTCAAATCATAGGTAGCTAGAGACCCCCAACCATGACTCAGGATGCCCAGTACACATATCTGGACTTCCTTGAATCCATCAAGATTCATCCCTATACCCCGATCCTGGGTGACTTCAACTACCCAACCAAAGAGTGGAAGACCTATTCTAGCCCAGCCATGAATGCCCAGAAATTTATTGACTTTGTCAATGCCAATGCATTGGATCAGCTGGTCGACAGCCCTATGAGAGGTGAAAATATTCTGTACCTGGTCCTAACCAACATGAGTAGCCACTCTAACACCCCAACAGTGTCATCCTTCTTGGCAAGATCCGAACATAAGGCAATCGCTTTAGAAGTCAACATCTCCCCTGATCCCCCCCTCCCTTGTCAGGGCCAAACAAAAAAGTTTTCCAAAGCTGACTACAGTCTCATCAGAGCAGGTATAAGCAGCTTCACAGCCACCTTTCCTTCAGTTGGAACTAGCACTCATGCCCAAGACTAAACCAAAAAATTATATGATCACCTACATAGCTGTATGGACTCAGCAATACTTAACAGGACCAAACCATCTTCATCAAGGCAAAGTAAACCTGTCTGGTGGACAGCAGATATAAACAAACTGTATAATAAAAGGAAAAAAATGCTGTCCAGGACCAAGAAGGAGCAGGTGCCAAATTGGAAGCAATCTCGCCTTTGTCTGAACAAGCAAATAATTTTATTTTTATTTATTTATTTTATTTTATTTTATTTTATTTTATTTTACATTTGTTGACCGGGCTAGTCTAGCTGGATACATGTCCATTTTCAGTAGAGGCCCGGGGAGAAAAGCTCCAAGGAATCATCCATAGTTAAAACAGCAGTTATTACAGATATTATAAAACAGCAAGTATTACAAATGCCAATTATAATAAAAATGTTATTATTTAATGTCACTGGTGAAATCCTCTAAGGCTAACTTTAAGTCCAAATTGGCTACATCCACTAAGGGCAATCACAAGGCCTTCTTCATAAGTCTGCAACCTCAAAGGTAACACCCAAATCTGCTCTGAATTGGTGGTCAATAACCCCACATACACAAATGACATAGATATAGCCAACCTGCTGACAGACAAGTTAAGTGAAAACTTCACCCCCCTGTCCCTCCCATCAGTAAACTACAACATCCCCAGCACCCCCCCCCCCCCATCACCAGGCAGCATGTCTTTATTTCCCTCTGAAAGGCAAAAAAGTAGTCTCCTTGGGACCCAATAACATCCCTGGCTGTATTGTACATGAACTTAGGCATGAGCTCTCAGCTCCATTAGGCACCTTATTCAGCCAAAGCCTGAGCACCAGCTTCATTCCAGCTGAATGGAGGACAGCCACTATCATCCCACTACACAAAGATGGAGCGTCCACTGACCCAGGCAGTTATAAGCCCATCAGCCTAACTAGCCTGATCTGCAAGGCCATGGAACACATTATCATGGACTTTATAAACAAGGACACTGGCAACCTCCAAACACTTGACCCCACATAACTTGGTTTTATCAAAGAGAGATCATGCCTGTTAAACTTGGTTGACTTCTTCAAAACAGTCTCCAAAGCCATGGACAAGAGGAAGACGGTGGACACCACCTACCTTGACCTAGCTAAAGCCTTCAGCACTATTCCCCACTCGGGCATAATAGATAAACTCTTCCAGCTAGGCATCAACCCATATATTAACAGATGGGTAGTTAACTGGCTCACTGATAGAACCCACTCAGTCAAAATAGGGGAAGCCACTTCTAGTAGTAAACCTGTAACAAGCAGTGTACCCCAAGGATCAGTCTTGGGTCCTCTACTGTTTGGGATATAGTTTTCTGAAGTGCACACCAAAAAAACAGTGATCTGTGACTGACCAAGTTTGCAGATGACTGCAAGCTGGGTGCTGTCTTAAATTCCCCTAGTGATGTAAACATCCTCCAAGAGGGCCTTACCCAAACTAATGACTGGTGCTAGAAGCATGGCCTCAAACTTAATGCCAAAATATACATCATTATCCCCTTTGGGGAAAATGGCATCCCCACTAATTATCACATTAATAACAATGTAGTAAGCATGCAATCAGCCGTGAGGGACTTGGGCACCTAGGTTGATAGCAATCTGACTTTTGACCACCATGTTGCCTCCATTGTACGGAAAGCTTTCTACATGGTTCACATCATAAATAAGGGTTTTTCATCCAGGAAAAAGGAGGTCATAACATCCCTGTACTCCTGCCTTATTAGACCCATTATCGAGTACAATGCCTTCGTCGTGTACTTTGCCAAGCACATACAGCAGCTGGAGAGACCACAGAGTTTCCTGACCAGGAAAATCCAGGGTCTCAAAACACCTATCCTATACAGATAGGCTAAAAGCCCTGTCCCTCTACTCAGTCTCATACAGATTGTTCAGAGCTGACCTGTGTCTGGTATACAAGGCCATCTCAGATCCAGCCTTGATGGAGTTGCTGCATATCTGTAAGTCAAACTCCACTCATGCAAGCCACACACAAAGCCTTAACCCGGTCTGTGACATTAATAGAACTTGTTGGTAGGATAGATTTGTGTCCCAAAGACTCCTCCATCTGTGCAATACACCCCCTCTCCATGTCAAGTAGAGTACCTCTCTATCCCTCTTTAAGAAGAACCTGGACGACTGGAAGGGAAACAGAAAATCCACCCCTGGGATCCCACCTGTGTCCCTGCTAGACAGTGGAAAAACAGGTGCTGACTTTGAGAAATTTGGCTAGGCTTATAAGGGCTTCCTGGAAAATAGCCTAGTATCATCCTTTGAACCTATGAAAAAAATAAATAAATAAATATGCAAGAACCATTAGAAGACCTGTCACAATTAAAAATAAGATGGTTGCATTAATGAGTTCTACATACCTGGGTTATTAATAATTAAGCATTTTGTATGTTTTGATGTTTATTGTTAAAAAAATTAAGCTGACTGCTCAAGAGCCATTGTATGAGCCATTGGCAAGGGGCAGGTGTGCCATACAAGAGCACAGCCATAAAGTAAAAAAAATAAATAAATAAAATATGCACCCGAGAATCTGTACTGACTAACAGTGGTAAGCTGTAGCTATGAGAGATACTATGGGATACATAATAGATTATTCAGAATGGTAAATGGTATTGATTGCATAACAAATGCAGATATTTAATAACACGATGTTGACTCCAGATATTCTAACACTAATGTCAAAGTTTAAATGCCAAAATGTCCAACTCAGTTTATCTTTTACAAGATTTGCTAATGCTCCTTATGCGTTCCTCAGTCTACAAAAATGTCATGCATTTCAACATGGAGTTAGGACTGCAATTATGATGAGGTATCGTGCATAAGGAATGAAAGTTCTCACATTATTTTATGTTTTTTAAATAAACCAGTGATGTTTTAGAGTGTCAATTGTATTTTTTTGTGCTGAGGCAGTGACAAAAAAAAACAAGCTTAGAAGAGAAATCAGAAGAACTGGTCAGACAAAACTTACTAAAAAAAGAAAGAAAGAAAGAAAAAGAAAAATGCTTTCTCATATTGAAGAAGTCTGGCTTCACAAATATTTTAGTTTTAAGGAACTAAGCTTTTTTTAGTGATTAGCAAATGTGATGATCGTCCCTGGCTTCTCTGTAATGATTAGTTTGCCAAATGTAATTCTGAAATATAAAAACATGCAATGAAATCTGCAGACTTGGATACGGTGACACCAGAGTTATATATAAGGGGCATAATGTTAATCTTAAAGTTTCTGATGATTTTTGAATATATATGAAGCTGACGATAGCACATATTTTCATTTTTTTCCATTCTAGAAAAATGTTTTCTGTTTCACATCTAAGTAACGCATATCCTACCTTCAGAATACTGAAATGACTACACCATGTATTAATAAATGTAACAATGGCAGTAGCCTCTAGACTTTAACCAGCACCATAAGTCTAAAGGATTAATGAGACCTTCTTCTGCAGAAAGTAGCAAGTACATCACTATGCAAATATTACCCATTTTTCCATACATTAATGCAAAAATGTATATTAAGTATTTTGATAAATTGAGCTTACTGGAATCAGCACTGGACTAAATATGAATATTGATTGCATATTTATGTAAAATAATATCCAAGAATAGTATTAGTGAGGCATACTGTAGCTCTGTATATTAACCATATAAATACCATTCATGCTTCTGTACTCTAAAGCAGAAATAATGCAGTCATATAGTAAAGAGTGTAACAAAAATTCTGCATTATGGAATAATGTCAGGCTGATAATTTACAATTCATGATTGAATATGAGAGGCATTGGATGCATTTTAATATATTTATTATGAACAGTAAAGTCATAGGAAAGTAAAACAAAACATGTTAAGAACTACTGTAGCTAGGGACTATAGAAACTAAATAATCACTAAGGAAATCACCTTGTTGGTGATTTGTCTGCAACTTAAATGGCAGGGTTTTGTAGCAAAACATCAAAGGCATACCTCCTAAGCCGTACTCTGTTACTGGAATTGCTTCATATCACAGCCCTTAAAATGATCAATAAAGTAATTTCTCCTTAGGTCATATTTATAATTTCTCCTGCAAATGACTGACTTTATTTTACTGATCATTTTTTTTATTAACATTTATATACTGTGAAGTCCAACTAGGACAGAACCCATTTTCAGCAGAGGCCCAGGGATAAACACCCCAGATGCATTATTAAATATGAATTTTTGAACTATGACGGGATGCAACATGTCTGCAATCTATCACATGTGATCATTAGTTTGTTGATATTGCATCTGATTAAGATATTTTGACTTTTCTGATATAAAAATTTGTCTCTCTTTAAATGCCTAAACCCATTGATCTGCATGTAAAGCAGTTAAGGTCATAATAAATTGACAGCATGGGTTTTATTTGTATTATGTTTATGTGACTGACTAAAATGGCAGCAAAATGAGCTCCTTATATTAAGATGCACCAGGGAAATATTAAAAAGAAGACCTCCTTACATGGAGACAGCATTCATATTAGACATCTGAAAGAGAGAGAGGTATAGAGTACAGGGGTAGTAAATTTTGTACAGGAGTGGTTACAGACACTCTTCAAAAGAAGCTTATATCTTTATGATCAGATGGATATTTTATACAGAATATGAAATGATCGCTGCTGGTGTTGGGAAACCATGTCGCTTTAACATGAGATGCTATTACTATAAAATTAGAAAATGGCTGTCAGTGTTGTAGTGGTGTACAAAGGTTTGTGATAATAAGGAATGAGGACTGCAACATATGGCGGCTTCTCTACAGCTGTACTTTAAATGTCAGCCCAACTCTAACAAACTCTATGCAACTTAACTAAAGAAGGAACCGCAAGGTATGTGCATTCTGCAATTTTGTGGACTATGTGGCATGGGTCTGTACTTTTGGTAAATTCTTGTAAACTTGCTTCATGTTTAACATGGATTAGGTAAAGTGGCTTTGGATTATGAGGATTGTGAAGCCAAACTACTACTCCTCTTGTGACAGCTTGTGTTTGTTTTCCTTCTTCTTGCTGTATGTTTTTTTTCAAAACAGTTTTATTAGAATTAAAATTGAAAAATATGCACATTAGAAATGAACAATTTTCAAATAGATAGTCAAATAATGATGCAACAAACACAAATAAACTATACAAAGACATTCTCAGCAATTATAAATTGATTAAATAATTACTTTTGTAATAAATTGTAGACTTTTTTCCATATATTGCATTTAACAGTATTCCGAGGAGATCTTGATTTGATCTTCTTCTTGCTGTATTGATGGATCCATGATATATAATGTTTTTGATGGATTTTCCAAGGGGTTAAAGAGACAGTTCACATTCCTGTTGCAGACTGGTATGGTAAAAAACAGTGGCTCTGACTCAAGTTGATAGAGGTAAGGAGAATAGTGTTATCTCAAGCATAAAGGCAAAATGAAGCTGAATAAATGTACCTTATAGCTCTCCTTTCTTCTGTATGTACGGGGGGGGGGGCATACTTCTAAACTTTCCAGATTTTTGCCTGATATGTTTTATATGTTTTTCATAATATGTATGGTTTTCTGGCAAAGCATTGAGGATTGAAGTCATTAAATAATGACAGACATTTGAGTTTCATACTTAACAACTTTCTAGAAACTTTCTAAGTTATAGGAAGAATAATTAAACTGCATCCTAGATTTTGGTTAATTGCCCCCCATCATTTTTGGCTTTGCCCATATCTCTTACATTAAAAAGTTGAGAGGTACGATGAGAAGAAATGTTGGTTACATTTGGGAACTGTTAGTATGCTGTTTTTCCTTTAAATACATTTCTAATACTGTATTTCAAGTGTAAAGAAGGCTGAGTTGATGTTTTTGTGAAGATTTACAATAACATTTTTTTTTCCTAGAGTTGTTTAAAGGGATAGGACTGAGAAGATATACAGACTAATTAATTAGAATATTTATGTGTAGCTCACCTATTATGAATCAGATAGATTGGCTTATTTACTATAAATAAGAACATTCTAATATTAAATAAGATATTATGCTATTGTTTAGAAATAGTATGTTATATTGCTAATGGAGTGTAAAAACTATGCATGCAGGGAATACTGTATAATAGAATTGTACATGTTCTTGCTTAATATCCTTTGAGTTATGATGTTTTGTGCATGAAATGACTGGCATAGTTCCTGAAGTACAATATGGTGTCATCACTGTTCATTTAGGTATATTCCCTCAACAGAAGGGAAGGATTGCCAGCTAAGTTATATTGTTTACAGGGATTAACATGCCCAACAAGTAACATTAAGCAAGAGGTTAGATGATGCAGCAGAGGTTGTAAACTTAGAATACATTGTGGTGGGAATTATGTAATTTACTAAGATGCATGTTGCTCAATTAAACACAATTGATAGTAAAGCCAGTTAGATGAAACATTTATGTTGAAAAAACTCTCAATGAACCCCCACACAGTGCAGGTAAGTAGATATTAACTGTTGTTTTTATATCATCTTATATATATATATATATATATATATATATATATATATATATATATATATATATATATATACACACACATGCCAAAAGATTGAATGCCTGAAACATCGAACTGCACATGGCCGAGACCACACGGTCGATGCCCCAAAACATCGATTCCCCCAACATGTCCAAAAGTAAAAGAAAGAAACCCACCAGAAGACTGTAATGCAGGGGGGCAATCTGCCTGCACTCCCCACCCCCACTGAGTTTACACCACCAAAATCCACACATAGTAACACAAAAACATTTGCGGAGGCTCTCAATAATAATCTGTCTAAGCAACAGAGACCTCCAAAGCAGAAACGCAAGCAGCCTCCATCCCCCAACACAACCCAAATGACACACAGCCCACAGACTTAGTGTGCCACTCAACCACAGCCAATAAGGCAAAACAACGTACCCAACTCACTAGTCACAGGTAACTCTATAATCAGGCACACTGATGTCCCACTCAGCAGGCTAAACAAGGAGAAGGTTACTGTCAGCTGCCTGTTGGGTGCCAGGATCCGCCACATAACCCAAGCACTCAGATCACTCCACAACAAGTACAAATATGACTCTCTCATTGTCCATGTTGGTGTGAATGACCTGAGATGTACCTCCCTGGACTACATGAAAAGAGACATGGAAGAGCTCTCCAATCTTGTAGCCGAGGCAGGTATGACCCTAGCACTGAATAACATTCTGCCATTGCCCTGAATGATACCGCAGTACAAGGACAAAATGATAGACTAAGCTTCTGGTGTCATTCTAAGGGGGTCCAGTATCAGTCTGCTTGGAATGACATGGTCGCCAGACCACGATGCTTTGCCAGAGATGGCGTGCTCCTGTTGCTCCTGGGATTCCGGATATTGGCTAAGGCTCTTGCCGCACCCTATAGTGCCTTTTTAGGCAAGGTTCAAATAAGAAATTCACCACCGTAACAGGAACAGGCAAGCAAAAATGCTACTCAATGCTAGAAGTCTAAACTCAAAACGCACTCACTCGAGGCACTCTTTAAAATGGAGAACATCGATATCTGTGCAGTGACTGAGACCTGGTTCAAGGCTCCAGAGAGCAGTCCTGCACTACCAGGCTATAACTCATACCACACTTTTTGACCATGTAACCTGGACCAAAACACCAAGGGTGGAGGTGTGTCCATATTCATTAAGGATATCCACACTTCCAGGCTAGTTGCTCAGCATAGTACATCTGAGGTTATCCAAGTGCAACTGACTCTGTGCAAAACTGCAATCCAAATTGTAGCTTGCTACAGATCCCCCACCATGCCCCAGGATTCCCACTCCTCTTTTCTTGATGTTCTGGAAAATATTAGGGTTCAACCAAACACCATAATAATGGGCGACTTCAACTACCCCACCATTAACTGGGAAAACTACTTGTGTACCAACTCCTTAGCGCAATGCTTTCTGGAATTCATAAACTCCAATCCCCTGGACCAAACAGGGGCAACAGTATCCTAGACCTAGTCATTACCAACATGAGTGACCAGTGTTCCCCACCTGGTCAACTCCTCGTTGGTCCGATCCAACTATAAGCTAATCACCCTTGATATCCACAACCTGCAACCCCCCCCCCCCCCCATTAAGGAAACCATGGTAAAAAATTTCTCCAAAGCCAACTTCATGCTTATTAAGACAGAAGTGGTGAACTTCATGACACCCATGCAGATGGGCAATACAGTTACAACTGCTGAATCCTACACAAATGCACTCTATAAGCACTTACACAAGTGCATGGATCATGCTATCGCAAACAGAACCAAGACACTATACTCCAAAAAAGGAAGCCAATCTGGTGGTCCCCTGCCATAAGCAAACTGTACAACAGAAGGAAGAAACTGTTGCAAAAGAGAGTAAAATCCTATGAGTGGAGAAGCTCCCTGGTCAGCCTCAGTAAGAAGCTGAGATCCCTTATAAGATCCTCCAAAGCTAGCTACGAAAACAAAATTATCGCTAATTCTAAGGACAACCACAAAGCATTCTATAGCTATGTCAAGAATCTTGATGGCAACACCCAGATCTGCTCACTGTTACAGCACAACAGCATGGAAATTACAGAACCATCTGATATTGCCAACATCCTGGCAGATAGGTTCAATGCTAACTTTACCCCCATCCCCTAAAGGGCCCATATTTATACAGGAAGAATGCAGAGTCCCTGTAATCACAACTACACAGGTAAAAGCTGCACTCTCTAAAGCCAACAATACAGCATCCATGGGACTGGACAACATCCTAGGCTGCATTTTACATGAACTTCAGAACAAACTGGCTCCCCACCTAAGCACTATGTTCAATAATAGCCTCGCATCAGGCTTTGTGCCCACTGAATGGCACACAGCAACAGTTATCTCACTCCACAAAGGGGGAGCCACCACTGATCCTGGGAACTATCGCCTTGTTAGCCTGACGAGCTTGGTCTGCAAGGCCATGGAACGTATCATCATGGAACTCATAAACAAAGACATTGGTAACCTCCAAAACTCTGGATCCCACTCAGTTCGAGTTTGTGAAAGGCAGATCATGCCTCCTGAACTTGATTGAGGCAGTCACCAAAGCCATAGATGAGGGTAAGGTAGTTTACACAGCCTATCTTGACCTCGCCAAGGCTTTTGACACCATCCCTCATTCTGGAATTATTGCTAAACTCACTAAACCAGGTGCAAGTTCCTACATCACAAGATGAGTTGCCAACTGGCTCACTGACAGAACCCACACTGTAAAAGTTGCTGACTCCAAATTTGACCTCAAACCAGTGACAAGTGGAGTACCACAGGGTTCAGTCCTGGGACCTCTCCTGTTTGGTATCTACTTCTCTGAAGTACAGGCTAACACGGAAGGCCTCTGGCTAATGAAGTTCACAGATGACTGCAAACTAGGAGCCATAGTCAAGTCCCCAAATGATGTGGACATCCTACAGAAGGGCCTCACTGAGACAGATGCCTGGTGTGAGAGCCATGGCCTCAAGCTCAATGCCAAAAAGTGCAGTGTCATCCCCTTTGGTAAAAACTCTGTACCCATGAACTACCACATAGGCAGCAATCTACTTAACACCGAATGTGTGATGAGACCTTGTTACTCAGGTGGACAGTAGTCTCTCCTTTGATAGTCACATCACCACAGTAGTCAGGAAGTCCTTCTACATGGCACACCTCATCATAAAAGGGTTCTCATCCAGGAAAAAAGAGGTCATTGTCCTCCTCTACTCGACACTCATTAGACCCATTATAGAGTATAACGCCCCTTTTGGAATGTACCTCACAAGACATCTGCAGCAGCTGGAAAGGCCACAGAAGTACCTCACAAAAAGGATTACTGGCCTCAAACAAATGGCCTACACTGACAGTCTCAAAAAAACTCCAACTTTACTCCATAGCACATCACCTACTCTGAGGTGATCTCTGCCTAACATATAAAGCTATGTCAAACCCAGAGCTGTTAGACATACTACACCTAAAGAAATCCCAATCCTTCCAAGCTACACACTCTAGGGACCTAAACCTTGTCACCACAATAAACGGAACATGCTGGAGGGATAGATTCCTGCCCCAGAGTCTTCCCATACTCTAGAACAGGCTACCCATCTATGTCGAGCAAAGTTCTTCATTAGCACTCTTCAAGAAAAATCTTGATGAGTGGATGGGAAATAGGAAATACACCCCGGGGATCACTTCTGTGTTTCTGCTCGGCAGTGGCACAGGACAGTAACTTTCTTGGGTGGCGTATGCCAGGGAACCTTGTTGGCTAGGCTTAAGTAGGCCCATGGGCAGATAGCCTAGTACCTATGAACCTATAAATATGCCTACTCTGATATTGCACTACAGTGAAGAAAAGGAAAAAGTCCACTGTTGGCAGAAATTGTTTTGGAATCATTTCTCCACAAAACTGACTTTTTTAGGAATTGCTTTTGATCAATTGACTGTCATTTACTATAGTGATATAATAAATAAAGATCATGTGCTGGAATATGAGGGAAGAGGGAATGTGATGCATTAGAAAAGGAAAGGAGGAGTCTTGCATATTAGGAAAGGCAGATAGGTGAAATCTGTAGTTCAAGAAATGCAGTACCACTGTGTGGCATCCCACATTTTGACAGTGTCTCGTGCAGATGATAGCTTGGTTTGGGAAGCTTTAGGGGGCTAAAGGGACAGAGACAGAATGTGGTTAGTGGATGATGCTTCTAAAAGCATATTAGAAAGACTGCTAAAGCTGAAGGCATGACCTATGTGACCTAGTATTCTCAGTGGTAGAGGGAGAGGTAGGTTCCAGTCAGAAACTCGTGGGGTGCAGCTCTAGGTCTTTGGCAAGGAAATTGGATTGTAAGGGGAAGAAGAGGATGAGGGAGACTAGGTACAAAAGTGTAACATGAAATGTAGGGGCAATTAATGAGCCAATATAAAAGTGCAAAAATCTATCGAAGTTAGTTAAGACTGTGATGGATCTTATATTTTTTCAAAAGCTTAAGTTGGGAAAAAGAGAGATATGGAAAGTAACAGCAATGGGAAAATAAGTGATTGGGAGAAGGCTGTGTTCAGGGAAGAGATGGGGAAGTAAAAAAAAAAATAGGTTGGCGTACAAAAAGTGTGAAGTTGGGGATATGGTGGTTGTAAGATGCATGGGGGAAGGATGTGTATAGTACTGAGATCTTACTATGGAATGAATAAAGAAAAGGATGCTATGATGGCTTCACTGGATGCAGTGATGACAATAATTTCTAGGCTTGATAGAGCAGCATTAGAGAAAGGCTTCAATATGGTAAGAAAAAAAAGAAAAAGTATGAATGTCATCATGTATGTCTCACAAAAGGTTATGAAAGGGGTTGAACAAATTTGTTCTATTGAATATGTGAAAGGAAAAATGGGATGAGAAAAAAAGTTTACCTTTTCAGTGACAAATGTATGTAAGCAAGCTGGCTGACTAGAATATTAGTAGAGAAAGTGATTGTGGGAAAAATAGAAGGTACTGATATTCTCAACAAAAGGATTTCAATCCATACAGTGCTGGTAATTTTACGGCAAATTGATTTCTGGAAGAACAACAATGGTGGTGGTTGGAGTTGGAACTTGGATAAGTATAAAACGCAGACAACATGAAATGATCAAAACAATGACAAAATGTTATAGAAACAAAGGAAGGTAACTGATGAAGAGGAAATGAGAAGCAGATTGGAGAGTGGTGATGTGTACGTATAACAGACAGATAAAAGGACAATTAAAAAGAAGCATTATGGAAAGAGAAGGAGTTCAAGAAATGTCAATAGGATTTGATTGAAAGAGAAGAAAGTGTGAAAAGGAGAAAGCAGATTTCAGAGGTTAAGTACATCAATTACATCCTCTTTGTAACTTCTATTGTACCACCTAGAGCTTTTTATGGTGCTATGACCTTTTTTGAGACTAGCTGCTTTAACTAAGATACTTAATTAATAATAGACAGGATATGAAGCGATAAAGTATACAAAACAAATCTGTTAAGCAAGGATGCACTGCTATAGAAATATTAATCACTGCTTTTCATTAGTTGTTCATATTTTTATACTTAACATGTTTACTTCTAAAATGTCTGTTGCTGAGTGGATGAATACAATGAAATGTCATACAGAGAGTCAGAAAAATACAAATTTATTATCCACATATAATGCAATATACTAGATTTATTTATAGTTGTTGGCTAGCAATTACAAAGATATGAAATATTTCCATACTTTTATCTTCTAACACATGTGATCTTCAGACTATTGCATGATATCTGTTGAATATGTAGATGCTGTTGAAGAAAACTATCATTGTTGCTTATAGTATAAAACTGTACAGCATGAAAAATATTAAGTGAACCTCTATATTGTTAATTATGAAAGCAGGTTTGTTTTTTTTTTTCCTTTTCAAATTTCCGTAAATATCTCAACAATCAAGGAGTCAGAAAAAAAGTTCCTCACTATGTCGTGAAAGCAAAAAACTGGCAAAAGAATTGTGATAATGACCCTGTATGTACAGGTTATAGAGATTTGTTTATTTATTTATTTATTGTTTGCTTGTTTGTGTGTTAACTTTTTTGGTGTGCTTTTCTAGTCAGTACCCAGCCCATATGGCAATTAAAAATAAAATTATTTACAGTTATATAAGTAACATCGTTTAGAGACATAATAAGCTATCAGTAATGTATGCAACACAAATTACAAAACAAACAATCTATAAGTAAATAATTACAATCATATCAAAGAGTGAAACAAAGAAACAAACATTTTCTACAGTATAATTATACTGTGTTCCAAGATTTTGCTTAAATGACAAGTATCCCCATACACCATTAAGGTCTTACCAAGAAAACAGCAGTCCAACTATATTAATATTATCTTCCAGTTATATTAACATTTTCTAAGACATATTTAACTTCTTTACAAAGTTGATTGTTTGCTTCAGCCCAAATGCCTGTACAAGTTTGAGGTCACATGCAAAACAGCAGCAAGCCAAAGCCTTATAAATATGTTTGGGACTTATCATGTATCTTGGAAGCAGACACACTTATATTCTTGAATCAACTGTCAATTTTTTTCTTGAATAGAATCAGGGTGCCTAATGCAATAATCTGATTGAGGAAGCAGGGTCCCTTTTTGAAGTCAAGAAGAACATTGGGACTGGTTAGTGCTACAGAAGAGCTGGCTGTTTTGGAACTAAGTAGTTGACTGCATGAATCATCTGTTTACAGGTGGGAAGCAATACCTTTCTCAAAGCAATTTAAAGCTGAGGGCATTGAATGGATACTTATGTCTGGCAGTGATGGAATACAAACTCACCCTTTGATTGGAGCTGTAATGTCAACCATTTACTTTGGAGAGGTGAATAAATAAATCTTCATATGTAATTTTTAGTGACTTGAAGAACTATAGTTTTTTTTTTTTTGTCATGACAAAGGAACAACATTAGGTAAGCCATATTTAAGTCTTGGAATTAGTATATAGGCTCATAGGTGAAAACTATGCTATTGTCTTCAAGGACCAATTTAAGCCTAGCAAATAACCCAAGGTCAGACTCAAACCCTCTACCTTGTTATTTATATGGTGAAGACATTAACCATTATACCAAACCCACCCCATTGAAGGAATACTTTGCAAAGCTGTTTTGTGAAAATTTAAACAAAAATGTGGTTCTCATTTTTTGTCTGCATTATTATTATATTATGGTATTTATGGAAAGACAGAGGTTTATTGAGTATTATAACTGTTAACCTAGGTTTTTGCTGAATGACGTTGTCTTCTGTACCTTTTTAATAGCATTTATTCTGCACAAGACAGTTATATTTGTTTAGTTTATGATTTTTAACTAGATTTTTTTCAGACTGTAGAACCTAAGGATAAATGCAGGCTGCCAAATGTGTTACATCTCACAGCTGATGCGTATTAAATGAGTTATAGAAGACTCACAGCTGATGCGTATTAAATGAGTTATAGAAGACTCACAAAAATTGAAAGATTCACAAACTGAGGCTGAACTGAAGAACAGTGCAGGCAGGCTGGTGGGCAAAAGGAAAGGTGGAGCTAAACCTTTGCTAGGGAAGATCGAAGAACAGATGAAATAGGCATGGGTGAAAGGAATAAAAATAAAATTAAAAAAGTAAAAGTAGTATGTAACCAGGACGTTTACAGCAAGTTTAGTGAACATATCAGACATTTTCTTAGAAAGGTGGAGGATAGTAGTATTTTTTGATGAGTTTTCTGAAGCTGAGACAGATTGCGAAACTGAGTGACTTTGTATAGGATGATGGGTCAAGGGAAGCGCATTGTTGATAATGGTCATATGATGGGAAGCATGGCTGGTGTACCTTATTGATTTCCTGTATGTTTCTATAAGCAAGTAAGCACTAAAACTGTATGAATGATAGACCACTTATTTAATGATATTATTGCCCTGGCTAGTGAACTATATATCAGTGCATCCATAGTAGTATTCCCAAATGCTAGGGAACTACAGAAGAGACCGGAACATTTCTGACATGGATATCACTCTGTAATTCTGAAGCAAAGTTGTTGGCATAGGCAATGGGTGCCCAGGCTAATGGGTGGCAATCTTGTCTAAGGTATTTGGATATTCCCAAATTACTTTTTTCAGTGGAAGTACAACAAACTATTCAGGTGTAAATTATGTTGTGGATAGGATAAGAAAGTAATAAACATGCAGACTTAGTCCTGAAGGACATGCAAAATGCCTTCATAGATGTTAGTATGGGATTTTCTTTTTAAAAGTCAGGAACAGGTGATAGAGATGATGGCTGTTCAGTGGAGGTCAAATTAAGCAGAGGGATAAGTCAGTGTTGTCACAATTCCCCAAGGCTATTTATAATTGCAATGATGAGTCAGTGCAAAAAAAATAAATAAGTAATATTCCTGATGGATAGGAAAGCATAAACATGCTTGTAGATGACTGTCCAGCACTACTCTTGGGTGTTAATGGGATACTGTCAGGGTTTCTAAAGATCTTTACATATCTTATTAAGAATTAAGGGTTGTAATTTATCAAGAAGAATAATATGAAAGTAAGGATGCAGTTTTACATAAGAGGGATAAAGAAGAGAGCCTCAGACACAGCCTGTGTTGAAAGAGTAACAAGAGTCCACCCTAGAACCTGTAAGAAAAGCACAAGAGAAAATGAAGTCAGGGAAAACTCCCAGCTCAGACGAGGTCACTGCAGATGAGATCAAAATGTTGGGAGAGTTAGGAGAGAACTGGCTCCTGGGGATACTCATAGCAGTATGTAATATGACTCCTGGGGGTACTCATAGCAGTATGTAGAGAAGGGCACATCTCATGTGACTCAAGAATAAGCATTCTAGTGTCAGAGTACAAGAACAAAGGAGACAATTCACAAATGTGGGCAATATAGAGGTGTCAGCCTCCTGTCACACTGCATGAAAGTACTGGAGATGGTGATTGATAAATACAAAGTAAGATGGTGAGGGAAGAGGGGGAGCAGTTCAGCTCAGGATGCAGCACAGCTGACCTGATGATTGCAGTGAAAATGATATTCATGGAGAAGCCAGAGATTATGAAAGACTCCAGCTCATAGACTTGGAAAAAGTATCTGACAAAGTCCCAAGAAACCTGATGTGATCAAACCTGTGATGGTTCAAAGTCCCGGAAACATGAGTAGAACTAGTGCAGGTTATGTACAAGGACTAAATGACAATAGTATGAAGAATGATAATCTCATGGAAGGATTCCCAGAGTGGATAGGGGTGTATCAGGGTTCAATTTTGAGCCTGCTTCTGTTCAAACTACTGATGGACTATGTTGGCAAATAGGCTGGAGAGAACAGATCAACAAAGCTGCTATATACAAATGATGTGGCATTGCATGCTTAGTCTCAACAAAAAGTTCAGCAAATGATATGGGAATGGAATGCAAAACTTTAGTCATATGACATGACACAGTATAGATGGCGGTTGCCATGACAGCAAATCAGGATATTAGAAGATGCTAAAAATTTGGATAGAAGGAAAAACAGTAGAACAATTTAATGGATTTATGTATCTAGAAGTGGTGGTTGAGGAGAATGGAAAACTGAATTGGGACGTCAAAGCTAGACTTAGAGGTGCTACATCTGAATGGCAGATTGTCAGCACAGTGTGCAATAGAAGGCTGTCAAAGAAGTGTGTGTGACAGAAAGGTCAGAATGGTATCAGGGTAGTGCGTGACAGAAGGGTGTCAGAGTAGTTTGTGTGACAGAAAGGTACCAAAGAAGCTGAAAAGTGATGATTTAAAAACAGTAGTAAGGCAGCACTACTTTAAAGTAGAGAAACCTGGGTAATGAAGGCAGAGCAGTTGAGGAAGCTATGGGACTGAGGAACCAAAGCAAAACTAGCTCCAGTCACAGAGAAGGTCAAAGGCAGCTGGTTATTTTGGTTCAGGCATATCTACAGAAGACAATTTGTTGAAGAAGTTTTGGGAGAGACAGAAAAAAAAAGGGAAATGTGGTAGTCAGCATAGTGATGAATGGATGAACTGTGTGACAGAAGAGTTCTGATAGTCAGGCATGACTGTCAAAGAAGGACGGAAAGTGAGTGACATTGAACTGAGGTGGTAACAGTGGACACAATACCCAGTCCCCATGTAAACATTGGTAAGAAGGGGAGTATAATGATGTTAATGATAAAGATAATGACATAGATAAATACATACATTTACATATACAGTGTCCATCTAAGTGGGAGTGCACCACTTTCAAATTAGTGAAACACATGAGCTGGCATAATAGACTTATAGGCATACATTTCACTCTCGAAATGTTAGTTTCTGTATATTCTCATTTATGAGAGTAAAGGAGTCTTGCCTTAACTCATGCTTCTGCTCTCTATTTTCTCTGAGAGCAACTCTTTCTCTCATGACAACTAAATCAGTTATTGCTGTGACTCACATTATCGCATAAATGCCGTTTTTCCACTTGCAACTAAACACTTAGTCATTACTAATATTCTCCTTTATGTAACAAAAATCACATATTATGTGTATGCATAACTCCAACTGTGAATAAGATTTGATAAAATCAAGATTAAAATTTTTACTTTTATGCATTATTGCAGTAATATGGTCCATAATATATGTGAAATCTGTACCTTACAAAATATTGTTTTTCAGGGTTTACTCTGATTAGCAGAGTGCTAAAAGAAATGGATGTAGTTTACAGGTCATTAGTGAATCCCAAACAATGAAAAACAAAGAAAAAAAGATTCTAGCGGACTTAGATGCGACTCCAGCCTGACTTTTTAACTTCACATTCACAAATCTTTTACACATCTGCCTTTCAGCATTTCATCCTGTTTCCAAAACGTTCACCTCACTTCATGCCTCTCAACCTCTTAGTGCAAGAAATCTGGACAAAGACTAAAATAATGTGGGGACATGGGTCCAAAAATATGGACAGACTTTAAATATTGCTCTTATAAACTTAGAAAGTTTATAGAATAACAGGATTTATGTTGCCATGTATTTTATAAAGGATAGGAAGTCTAAGCCTTTCATGCATGCCATTATTTAGCGACTTCAATTCTCAGTGATTTGCCAAAAAAAAAAAAAAAAAAAAACAGAAATTTTATAAGGAACAGACCAAAAATATGAAGCAAAAATCTGGATATTCTGGGAAAATCTGGACAGTTGAGAGGTATGCCTCACTTACTGCTTTTGTGAATAACGTGGCTTCATTTGCCTGAAGGCTGACTTGCATGTTTAAAAAAGTTTAAATTCCATTATCCTGTCTCTTTTTGTACTTACTTAATTCAGTGGGTAAAATTCAGAAAAAAATCACTCCGTATTAAGAAGCATTTTTTACTACTCTGACCATGATGTGGAAGATTTGTTGGTGGACTTCAAAAGGACAATAGAAGAATGAAAGCTGTGGATAGTATTGCCTCGTGTATTTGGCATAGTATTGCCTCGTGTATTTGGCAGGGTATGAATAAATTAACAGTTTTCCATTTCATATGTTATTGCTTCTCTTATTTTCCACATTATCTACTTAGTGGTTAAGTTTGGGCTGTAGCAATGTATGTCATACCTGAGCTCTAAGTCTGGCCTGAGGTGGTATAGTGTGGTACCCTGGGCCAGGCCAGGCCACATAGCTTTTAGATTATGGAGTGTGATGGAAGGCCTAAACTAGTTGCACACATTAAGGTAGAGGGCTTAGGGGAAAACATAATTCTTGCATATCACTGAAAAAAAAAAAAAAGAATTAATGAAAGTGATATATTTATGGAATTTTGATTCATCTCAAAGAGTTTTGAGATACCATTGAATTTTACTTACTTGAATTCTTATTTGAAGCCTGACATTTTGTTACTATTAAAATAGTTGATGACTTAAACTCAAGAACCTTGAGAAACACCCAGTATAACAAACTGCTACTTTCTGAATGACTGACACTCTCAGTGGCCTCTTTTTAAAGCACTATTATTCTGTGAACTTTTAACAATGAAAAATAACTTTTCTTTTTTTTTTTCAAAAAAAAAAATAAATAACTTTTCTGACAGACAACAAAAGCAAGATATTCTTTCCATATATAGGGTGACACATTTAGGTCTTCAATGTATTATCAGATGTCAGTCAGGTCAAGAGTGTTTTATCAGGATATATTCTGGTAATCCTAGTAATAGTAATAATAATATTTTTCTTTTTTGCTTTCTACATTTGAATATTGATATATCTTGTATCACATACTTTTCTTGTGTTGCAGAAAAGACATCCTTTGGGACATGGAGTTTCAACTTAATTTATACTACATTTTTCTGCATTTGACTAAATGTTGTTAAAATAAGGAAAGAAGTCTTGAAATATTGTCTGTGTCAACATTTCACTGATTTTCACATTAATAATTCATTTTTTCACTTTAGAACTCTGATGCCTTAAGGAAGCCCCGAGGTAAGGAAACAGACACTGTTCAACATTCCCAGAGGTGCATTAGTTCCATTCCTACATTACTGTTCATTTCAGTGGTCTCTTCTTAAAAATTCAAGTTGGGAGATTGTGAATTTTTGATTTTTATCCCATTATTTTTTAAATTTTATTATTTGCTAGTGGGTTAAGCTGACTTCTCTTGGGAGTTTTTCTGGCATAATCTATACCACAAAAGCAAGAGTGAATGCACTACATAGAGAAATTAATATGGCCACCCAACCAGCAAAAGTTTGTAGAGATACAAGAAAAACATACAGACTCTACATACATAGGCGACAGACAGAGGTCAGGGCTAACACGAACACCACAGCGATTAGCAACAATCTTGGTAATGATCTAGCATACTGCCATATTAACTAACAAGTTAGTTGAGATGATTCAGAAAAAAATGCATGGTCTTACATCTAAACCAATACTGATTGATTTGGCTCTTTCTTTTATTATTGTTTCCTTTGTGTAAAAGTGGAACAAATGAGTTGTTGATTTATTGCGTAGTATTGTCACATGACCCCAAACACTTTCACAGACCTGCAAAAAGCTTCATCAAATATCCAGCAGTTAATATATGGAAACCTGTCCTTACTATTCCTCACACAGACTATAAATGTAATTTTTTTTCTGAGTTATTCTTTACCTGAATTAAATTATCACAGCTTTCTTTTCTGAGTAGTCTACATAAAAGCTTGTTTCTTGTACAGCACATTTCACAACATAAATAGGTTTAGTATTACTGATTATTACTTTTTTTGTGCCTTGGTACCTTGCTGTGACTATATACAGAATGCTTAAGTAGTCTGCAGAGAAGCTTGTTTCTTGTACAATACCTTTCACAACATAAATAGGTTTAGCATTACTGATTCTTATTTTTTTACGTGCCTAGCATCCTGCTGTGATTTTATGGAATGCCCAGAATTTCTTTAACACAGCTGGTATATTTGGACAAGCAGGGCAGTTAGCGGGTCTATCTGCTTAGATATTTATCCCACCATGGGGCAATAGACACAATGCATTCAGTTTTATATAGCTGGCTTTAAACAAACCCTGAGAAAGCTATGCATACATTCAGCTCTGCACCCCACTGTGAACATTTTTCTTTGCTCTGTGCATTATAAATAAACATTTTTTTAACTAGATTGCAGGTAAGGAATAGATATCAACATAAAGTGTGTCAACATCTCACAGGAAGTTTCTCAAGGACACGCTGAATGTCTGTGATTATTAGAAGTATGGCTTTCAAGATTTAATTTCAAAGTAACTTTTGCATGAGTGTACTCCTTGTTCATTGATTACTGTTAATGACAGCTTTGTAAATATTACTTACGGATTTGTAAAAGATGTCTATTGAACTCCCTTGGTGCTGCTGAATGAATTAACGTTTTTTACCATTAAATAGCTATTTGGAAAAAATAATTATTTTCTTGTTTGAATTACAAAATATTTGATTGAGGCACAATATATTTGAGATTTTGTTTGCATGTGAATGCTTTTTGTAAACCATAAAATGCATGTCAGATGTGTGCATCTACATCTGTTACTGAAATGATGCTACCTCACTTTTATTCCAAGGCTGGGAGTTATAAGACATCACATTGCATAGTACAGATAAGCATGGGCAGTGGTCATGTGCAGGGTGGAGGTGATTCTGTAATCCATATAATAAGACCATGCAATGTCCATAATAGCATGGAGTGCAGCACTCTTTAATGACAGCATAATGAGATTTAGATGAGGAACCTCATGCAATGAGCTATACCTATTATGCAAATTAAGGAAGCAAAAATGGCAGATGGATTGAGAAATGTATAAAATGGCGATGTTGTGCAGCAAAACATACTCCTTTAAATTGCTAAGATTCATGGTGCAAGTAACAGGATCCCTACTAGGAATGAGATTCACAGTAGCACAACAACACATAATAGCAGTGCTTGTGATGCATATCACAGCTGTCCACATCAAAGGAGATAAATATAGTGGCTGACATACCACCAACTGACAGAATGTGTACCACTTTTCAGTTTAATGTTCCAGAATTGACTATGTTATCTACAAAGACCCTCCTGTGGACCCATAGGGGCATGTTATAAATATTGCAGGCATCAGCCTAACAAATTCTAAATTAGTTCCTCAATAATATTCTACAAAATGTTGATGAGCATATTTAATTATCCAGTACTGCAGAGCAGAAAACCACCACCATGTAAGCCTTTTATGACATTTTCAATTTCCTTCAAGGCCTTGAAGCCACAATAATTGTGTGGTCTGTAATGCTCAGGGCATTGTGTTATCTATGCCAACAGTTTCTATAAGGGTACTTTTTTCAGTATCATTTGGATGACTGACATGCACAATTGCATTAAAGGAAATGGTCTATAATCCAGCCCATGTAGTAAATTAAACATGGTAATATATGTAGTTAGACTTCTGATTGGACACTGCTATCTCTACAACTCAAGATGGGCACTTCAAGGTAGTGTTAAAATATGCAGCATTATATGTGTTGGGTAAGACATGCACCATGACCTGGTACTATGCAAACAAAAGGAGCAGAAGGTAGGTCTCTTAGCAGGGTCTTCCATACTGGTCATACCACCAGCAGGGTAGGGTATATAGTAAAGGGAATAATATGCAGTAGCTGTACTAAAGTTGAGACAGGGGTAAGTGAGATGTATTGCAGCAGTAGGAATGAGTTGATACCTGGTCATCGACTATGGATGGTACCACAGACATAACAGAGTTAACTTATGCCTGTAGTATCACAGCAAGGCTGTCGGGCAGTTTATGGGCTAGATACACTGTACATTAGTTATCAGCATGCTCACACCCATGCATCTGCATATGGCAGTAAGAGTCCCACATCCATTATCGGATACAGACCCACAGGTGAACTTGTTCCTCATTTCCTGGTTCTTCTTCATCATCTCTCCAATTGCAAACATTTGGTCACTTGTGCTGCACCCTGATCTGAATTCAAGCTATTCATCTCCCATCTTACTTCTATTAATCTTTGCATTCTTTTTATTTTATTTATTTATTTATTTTTCATTGAAGACCTGTCAGATAAATTACTTCCATGTGCCTTTGAAGTCTTTTTGACTGCCGAGCAGATTTTTTGCTAGCTTCACTTGGGAATAGTGTTTGATGATGACCTTCTTTATCTGTCTGTCTGTCTTTGCCTTGCAACCCAAAAGTTTTTTTTTGTGCCATTTGCAGAGTTATTTTTACAGAAGCAGGTGGACATTCTCAGATGTCTTGTTCTTTATCATTCTGACTGCTTTCTTAGCCTTCTTGTTAGGCCTCCAAAATTCCTTTACAGCCTGGTCCATCATTTTTATCTCCGACTTCTACTTTCACATCTACATTCCACTACTGGCATTCCATATGTACCAGATTTCCATATCTGGATCAGCCACATTCCTTTGTATAGTCTTGCCATATGCTGTTTGGATACACTAGCATTCTTCTTTGACTCCAGCTAGTTCCTCCTCTTCTTCCTAAGGTCCTTGATTCCTGAGAATGTCCTTGAGTTGCTTTGCTTTTACTCCATTTAGCTTTATCAACTTCCATGTCTTCAACTGGGGATTGGCAATTTCAATGGTGAAGATGTAATTCCGTACTACTAGGAAGTCTAACTGAGTTGTAAACTGACCATTCTTGGATGTGATCTTGTGACAATCTCTCTCTTTTTCTCTCTATCTCTCTTCCTCCCTCCCTCTCTTTGCCTTTCTTTATTATCATATATGGACCCCCATCAGACCTTATATCCTGTTCTGTATGTCCGAATTAGAGGATTCAGGTCCTCCATTATCAATACTGACACATTTTGCCCCACTTTATCTAGTAGGGCCCTGCAAATGATGACTGAATATGGTCTTTTTCTTGCCTATACAACCTTGCTGTGAGGCAAAACTTTAGATTATGCATACTGCCCTGTCTTTACACTGGAATCTGATTTTTTTTTTTTTTTTTGAGTGAGCAAATGAGATGGGCCCAGGAGGACAGAAACAAGTGCAAGTGCAGGCCTTCAAATCAGAAAGTTGAGAGAGATGGAAGACTGCCCAAACGGCCAATAACTACAAATTCTGGGCCAGAACCACTCCTTATGTGGTAGACGGGTTACCTAGTGCTTACCACTCCCCCTGATAAGCTAGAAGGCTTCCCTCCAACACAGAAAGGCTTGGGGGCGCAGAAGCTTACAAATAGTCCTGGATACAGCAAATCTGTATCTGGAACACTAATTACAGGAAAGGTAGGAAACAGGCTTACACTTTTTTTTTTTTTTTTATCTGCTTTTACTTTATTTGTGTTTCTTCCTACTTTATTTTGCTTTTGCGTCATCTTAAAAGTACTCAATTGTATATATTACTGTTTGGTGTAACTCATTCTAAGCCTTTTAGTTTAAGCATTTGGGTTTCAGACCAGTTGTTTTACATTAGGAAGGTTTGTGGTCTGCACTGTGGTGGCAGGACAGGTAGCTTACATCCTTCTAAGTTGGGAACTGCTGATTGAGGGCTCAGTGTCTGTTATTCTAAAAGTGTATTATTTCTGTTTTAAGCACTTGGGCTTCAGGCCAGTTATTTTACATTAAAAGGGTTCGTGGTCTGCACTCTTGTGGGAGGAGAGGCTGGACTCTGCCCTTCAAGCTGGGAATTTCTGGCTAAAGACTTATAGTGCTTGCATATCTAACTGCTTCTTACTGAAATTGGTACGCCTTGTTTGCTGTAGCATAGACTAGATCCAAGCCTGCTGAATCTATCTTTGTTTGTATAACTTGAGCACTAATCCAGGCATTCTTTAAAGTATTCAATTGTATTTATTACTGCTTGGTAGTAACTTGATTAAAGTGTAGCTATCATTCTAAGTCTTTTGGATTAAGCACTTGGGCTTCAGACCATATGTTTTACATTAAGAAGGTTTGTGGTCTGCACTGTAGTGGCAGAACAGGTAGCTTACATCCTTCTAAGTTGGGAACTGCTGATTGAGGGCTCGGTGTCTGTTATTCTAAAAGTGTATTAATTCTGGTTTAAGCACTTGGGCTTCAGGCCAGTTATTTTACATTAGAAGGGTTCGTGGTCTGCACTCTTGTGGGAGGAGAGGCTGGACTCTGCCCTTCTGAGCTGGGAATTTCTGGTTAAAGGCTTATAGTGCCTGCATATTTGAACTGCTTCTTACTGAAATTGGTACACCTTGTTTGCTGTAGCATAAACTAGATCCAGGCCTGCTGAATCTAGTTTTATTTGTATGCTTGTTGTTTGTTTGCTTGTTATTTATCTGAAACGCTAATTCCACCTAAAACGTGGCCTTTCAGTGCTTCTGTGGATCCCTAGTGATATCTGCATTGCTTACTGTACCTATTTCCTTGTTTCACTTGAAAGAAAGTTACTGTTTGTCGTTTTTGCATTTAAGTTACCTCTAGCACATTGCATTTAAGTTACCTGGCACTTGCTCACTAAAGCAATTATATAAGTCAGCACTAAAATATTAAAAGCCCTACACCCTCACAAACTCCCCGTGAGTACCTCGTTTCCCATTGGCCCTTTTTTTTCAATTATAAAGGAATTCCCAATACTATTCTAGCATGTCCAAAGGTCAGTTGTCAATCTCCTCTCCGGTCCAGCTGGTGAATCTGGGAATCTTGAGGCAATGTTACAACTGCCTCATGTACACAGACAACCCTCTCCTCCTCCCAACAAATTCCAACACATGTGAGAGATGCAACCATATAGCCATACTGGAGGCTAACCTCTCTCAACTCAGTACTGGTGAAACCAGTCAGGAGGAGAAGGAAACTACACTCACTACAATTCCAGTCTCACATAGACCTACCATGACAGCAAACCAAACACATAAACACACAAAAACATACTCAGAGGCTCTAAATAAAAATCTGCCTAAGCAGCAGAGACCTCCAAAGCAGACACCCAAACAACCGCTACCCCAAAACAAAACACGTGCAACACATAGCTCACAAAGCCAGTGTGCCGAACAGTCACAGCCCTTAAGGCTAAACAACACACCTGATACACTTGTAATAGGTGACTCTATCGTCAGGCACACTGATGTCCCGCTCACCAGGCTGAACAAGGAGAAGGTCATGGTGAGCTGCCTGTCGGGCGCTAGGATCCGCCACATAACACAAGCACTCAGGTCACTCCAAGGCAAGTACAAATATGACTCAGTCATTGTCCATGCTGGTGTGAATGACCTGAGACGTACCTACCTGGACTACATGAAAAGAGACATAGAGGAGCTCTCTGAGCATGTAGCCCAGGCCGGTATGACCCTGACCTTGAGTAGCATCTTACCCTCACAAAGAATGATGCCACAATATTAAGACAAGATGATCAATTTCAACAATCTGCTTAAGTATTGGTGCCATTCAAAGGGGATCCAATGCCTGTCAGCCTGGGATGACATGCTTGACAAGCCACGATGCTTTGTTAGGGACGGCTTGCACCTGTCATCCCTGGGCTTTCGGATATTGGCAAAGGCTCTTGCTACCCTTATAGTGCCTTTTTTAGGCAAGGCTCAAAAGACAAACCCACCTCCATAGGTATCACAAGGGATAAGAAACTAAGAGTAATGCTACTCAATGCCAGAAGTCTAAACCTCAAGATGCACGCACTCGAAACTCTCCTTAGCATGGAGAACATTGATATCTGTGCAGTAACAGAAACCTGGTTCAAGGCTCCCGAGAGCACCCCAGCACTACCAGGTTATACCTCATACCATGCTTTTCAGCCCCAAAACTTGGACTGTACCACAAAAGGAGGGGGAGTATCAACATTCGTCAAAGATACCCACACCTCCAGGTTGGTGGCACAGCACAAAGCATCAGAGTCTATCCATGTGCAACTAACATTGGATAAAACTGCCTTCCTGTTTATAGCCTGCTACAGACCACCCTCCCAAACCCAGGAACCCCACTCGGCCTTCCTGAGAACACTGGAAAATATGAAGGTCTCTCCAAACACCATTATATTGGGCGACTTCAACTAGTCAAACATAGACTGGGAGCATTACTCTAGCTCCAACACCCTAGCCCAAAGGTTCCTAGAATTTATAAACTCAAATGCTATGGAACAACTTGTTACCATTCCCACAAGCGGGGAAAACATACTGGACCTGATCATCACCAACATGGGGACTCTATGCTCCAGACCAGAAGTGTATCCCTCACTGGTAAGATCAGACCATAAACTAATCTCACTGGATATTCACATCCTGACTCCACCCCCTGCCCTGAAAACCACAGTGAAAAACTTCTCTAAAGCAAATTTCACACTCCTCAAAACCGAGGTGGAATCCTTCAAAGCCCCCGGGCCTGTGGAAAATGCAGCCCGGACCGCAGAATCCTTTATAAACGCATTCTATGAACACCTTCAGGAATGCATGGATCATGCAATCCCAAATAAAACCAAGACCCAATCCTCCAAAGGCAGACGTCTTGTCTGGTGGACCCCAGCCATAAACAAACTATACAATAGAAGGAGGAAGCTACTACACGATAGAGCAAAATCCCAAAAAGGGAAGGCATCTCTGATCAGTATTAGCAAAAAACTACAGGCACTCATAAAATCGTCTAAGGCCAGCTTTGAGAGAAAAATTGCACAGGACACTAAGGATAATCACAAGGCTTTCTTTAGTTATGTTAGGAATTCCCAGATATGCTCAGAATGAGTCCAAAATGACAAAAATACACCAAACCCACAGACATTGCCAACATCCTAGCTGACAGGTTCAGCACAAACCCCCCCTCTCCCCACCAAAAGGGCAAATATCTATCCCAGCAGAGTGCTGCCCCCCCTGACATCTCAGATGCTCAGGTAAGAGCTGCCCTCTCCAAAGCAAAAAACACAGCATCAATGGGACCAGACGGTGTCCCGGGCTGCATCCTACATGAACTCCAAGAAGAGCTAAACCCAAACATAAAACTACTGTTCAATCTCAATCTTACTACAGGATATGTACCCAAAGAGTGGCGTACAGCAACAGTGGTCCCTCTCCACAAAGGTGGTGTCTCAACGGATCCTGGAAACTATCGCCCCATAAGCCTGACTAGCTTGGTCTGCAAAGCTATGGAAAGGATCATCATGGACTTCATAAATAAAGATATTGGGGACCTACAGACACTGGATCCTACCCAGTTCGATTTTGTTAAGGGCAGATCCTGCCTCTTAAACCTGGTTGATTTCTTTGAAACAGTCACCAAGGCCATTGACGAGGGGAAGGTGGTCCATACAGCCTACCTGGACCTCACAAAAGCCTTCGATACAATACCCCCACTCAGGCATTATAGATAAGCTCACCAACTTAAATATAAACCCCTATGTCACTAGATGGGTTGCAAACTGGCTCAAGGACAGAACCCACATGGTTAGAATTGCTGGAGCCATGTCAGACTCCAAACCAGTTACAAGTGGCGTCCTACAAGGCTCAGTCCTGGGACTTCTCTTGTTCGGTATATATTTCTCGGAGGTACAGGCCAACACGGAAGGACTGTGGCTGACCAAGTTAGCAGATGACTGCAAACTGGGCACCATAATCAACTCTTCAGCCGACACAAGCATCCTCCAAAAGGGCCTCATAGAAACAGACAACTGGTGCCAGAGCCATGGCCTCAAGCTAAACGCCAAAAAGTGTATAGTCATCCCCTTTGGCAAAAACAAAGTGCCCACAAATTACCACATAGGTGGTAATCCATTAAGTACAGCAGAAGTAATTAGGGACCTGGGGACCCAAATTGATAGCAATCTCTTATTTGACAACCATGTGGCCAAAGTGGTTAGAAAAACATTTTATATAGCCCACCTTATCATGAAGGGATTCACATCTAGATCAGGGGAGGTCATCGTGCCTCTTTACTCATCCCTCATCAGGCCCATAATTGAGTACAATGCCCCTTTTGGGATGTACCTTACCAGAAAATTGCAGCAACTGGAAAGACCCCAAAAGTACCTCACCAAGAGGATCAAAGGGCTCAAACAGATGCCATATACTGCCCGGTTAAAGAAACTCCAGCTCTACTCAGTGGCATACTGCCTGCTCAGAGGTGATCTGTGCCTGACATATAAAGCCATGTCCAACCCGGAATTAATGGACATGCTGCACCTCAGAAAATCCAAATCCCACCGAGCTACGCGCTCGAGAGACTTGAACCTCAGCACTGAAATAAATAGGACATGCTGGAGGGACAGATTCATAACCCAGAGGCTCCCTTCACTCTGGAATAAAATCCCAGTCCAGGTTAGGCAGAGTCCCTCATTGACTCTCTTCAAGAGGAATCTTGATGAGTGGATGGGAGATCGTAGGTTTACTCCGGGTATCACTTCTGTGTCACTGTTAGACAGAGGCAAAGTATACTAACCTCGAAAAAGGGCATAGCAAAATTAATTTAAAATGGGTGGCGAAAGCCAAACACACTCTGGCTAGGCTTATAAATGCCCTAGAGCAGATAGCCTAGTATGAACCTATGAACCCATCAGTTTGCCATCCATTCCCTATTGCAATATTACTAGCTTATCATTTTTTAGTGCAACATAAGCAATGTATTCCTCAAAGGCAACAGGCGCTTTATTTGTAGATGAAACAATGAAATATAAAGTTGTTTGCTAGCAGCAGCCTCTTCATTAGTTACAGATCTCCTTAATGTGGAATTATTTAGATAACTTTTACTTTTTCAGAGATTGTGCATATTTACTGATACTGGTGGACTGTAGAAGTTTGATTAGACTTTTATGATGGAAATGTTCGGAATTGGGCAGTTTTGTCATTATTGGTGCATGCATTTTGTTTCATTGTTTACTGGAAAAATGTTTAAAACAATAAATTTAAAACGCCCTCTAAAGCTGTACTGCATTGTACAAGGAATATAATTTAAAACAATCAGGAAGGTGTATCAAAGAGCATGTGTATGTTTTGTGTGCAAGGGACTTGTGGTTTGAAAACAGCCCAAAGTTAATCTTTATCTGCCACTGACAAAATGTATTTTCTTTGAATGTGGTTTTCAATGCTGTTTCAATGAAAGTGAGTTTCAAGGGCAGAGAAGTTTTAATGCTAAGTCTGTTTTCATTGTGAGACTGCATTGCTTTGTTTAGCAGATATCCATTATTGTTTGTGCTGTAAAATGCAAAATAAAACTTTCAAATGAAGTCCAAATCATCGCATAAGTAAATCAGTATGCACATTAGTGTTTATGGTAAATGGGGTGAAATAGCCAAGTAATGGTTCATTGGAATGGCTGCAGGGGGGAGGCTCCATTCAACCATGATTTTGTGAGGGGGAGAAGGGTGGCAAACTCAAAGACAGCCTCGGTTGAACTATACCTATCAAGTGCCCAGATTTTAGCAGAATGAATAGATTTTTGCTTCTTATTTTTGGTTTGTTCCTCATAAAATTTGTGGTTTTCTGGCAAAACATTTAGGAATTAAGTCACTAAATAATGAGACACTGAGTTTCAGAGTTCATAACCTTCAGAAAAATGCATGCTAAAGCAAGACCTGTTATTCTATCAACCGTCTCCATTTATATAAGAGCAATTTTTAGTACTGTTTATATGTTCCCCCAATATATTTGGCCTTGTCCAGATTTCCTGCATTAACAGGTTGAGAGGTATGTGCAAATAAATTGCTTTATAGAATTAGGCATATCCAAACCTCTCAACTGTCCCCGATTTTGGCACAAAATGTTGCTCTACCCCTAATAATCCCTCCGTAAAATGGCAATTTTAGAAGAAAATGTGGAGGGTTTACAATTAATAAATAATTGTAATCAGATTTATAGGTTACTTTTATTTCAGAAATGCATGTCGATTCTTTTATTTTGTCAGCTTCTGAAGTTAGCAGTACTAATATTAAAAAAGTGTCCCTTCTTTGACAGGTTCCCAGCTGTATTGTGTGGCTATTTTATATTTTTGCAATATATTTTTGGTCCATTTTTCATAAAATTGTGTTTTTTGGCAAATTAGTGGCAAATCATTAAGGACTGAAGTTAGAAAATAATGACAGACATTTGAGTTTCAGATTTCACACCCTTCAGAAAATTCATACTTATGCAAGACCTACTATTCTCTTTCTAGGTTTATAAGAGCAGTATTTAAAAATTGTCCTTATTTTTGGGCCTTTGTCCCACTTCTGTGTATGGCTTTGTCCAGATTTCTTGCTCTGAGGTTGTGAGGTATGACAAATGTGTCAGGGCAATCACAGTCAGCCAGAGACATTTCAAATTGTGATATACTTGTTGCACCCCACTACCCATGTAGTGACTCTGGATGTGTCCAAGCAAGGCAAGGAGGATATATGCAGTGTAAATGTGCAGAGTATCCCCCCCCCCACCCAAGGTAGACACAGGTACTACAGTGGCTTTCATCTGTCCTTGATTTTGCAGAATGTTCTGGTTTCTGTCATATTTTATACTGTTGATTTATGCTTATTATTCAGAAAGTGCCTGTTGCTCTGTGTTTAAGTAGCAATGCTTTAATGACCATCAGGTAAGCTTGTCTGAGATTGTAAGATGCAAGTAAGTTTTAAATAAGCATACTGTTATAGAACTGACAACATTGAAAGCCTTTCTGTTGTTGCCATGCAGAGAATACTTACATAACTTGATAACAGATAAGCCTTTGGTATTGAAATGCATATGACAGTACTTGTACTAAAGGACAGGATTATATTATTTTAAGAAGCTCCTTACATCTGTTGAAGACTTGCAGTCATCTTTGCAAGGTTTACCTGTAAACTAAACAGAATGCCAGTCTATCGTGTGTGGTCCATAACCTGTGCAGTAATCCCTTAAGCAATGTATATTGAGCTTGTTTCTTGTTTGATTTTCATTTTATGCTTTGATCATGTTTTCCCCATGAAACAAGTAGATAGTTGTTGTCAGAGAGCAGGTCTTTTATGGATAACAAACATTTTTACAAGTTGGGGTATCACAGATATTGCTACTTTCAGCATGTTACTTGGTACTTTAATAAAGCTGAATATAAGTTATAATTAGAACTGCAGTGTAAGCAGAAGTGGTTTGAGTTGAGTGCTGCTTGTTTTTCTTGTACTTAGTTTTGACTGGCATTCCAGTCATGTATTTAAAAAGTAATTTATTTTTTCATGCCTGACAACCTTTTTGTTTCCATCTAGATATTAAGTAAGCTGTCATGCAGCCAATGCAGTGAAATATTTTTTTCTTCTACACTTAATTTTGTCTTGATTGGACTCTCATAATGATGGTTTGGTACCCAGGGCAGTGTATTTAATTAAAGTTACAGTTTTAGTGGTTTTGAGCATAGCTCCTCCCCCTTTCTAGTTGGCTGCACCCCTTCCCATTGACCCCACCCATTCAGCTGTCTCCTGCAGCCCCCCCCCTTTGATTTGAAGTCATCAGTTGCCACTGCATCCATGTGAGAATAATCCATATTCACAGAGCTGGATTTATATTATTCAGTTCTATGCATTGTTTGATATAGTCAGCAATCTTTGGATGGGCTGAACTAGGACTAGCCCACAGAGTATAAGCACTGCAGAAGTTGTGTGTTGACTATTTCCTCTTGCCAATCCCATGTACGCAATTTAGTTGACTATCTGCAGCAAAACAGTTTAGCAATTTAATGTATTAACAGAATACCCTTGAAGAATACCCTTGAATCTTGACCTGTGGATGGGAGATCGTAGGTTTACCCCGGGAATCATCTCTGTGTCACTGCTGGACAGAGGCACAACAAACTAATGGGCACAGTATTTTTTCATATAAGGGGTGGCGTAAGCCACAAAAATTTGGGGTAGGCTTATAAATGCCTTGGGGCAGATAGCCTAGTATAAACCTATGAACCTATAAGAGCATCTCTCGCCATGTTGGCACATCAATGCAGATTTTGCACACCCAAATTTTTGACATCAGTACACACCCAGCCATGTGACTTGAGGGCAAGAGGGTATGCATACATGTAGTATATATACTGAAATTGCTTAAGTATACAAATAGTTCTACAAGTTGGCAGTAAGAATTAAATTTGAACCATTCATATAATGTACTGCATGTACTACATTTTTATTATTACAACCCAGTTTTCCAAACAAAAGACTCATAATTATTTGGAGGTATGCAGCAATATTTATGATTAAAGTATTGACTATATAGTCTTAGTTAATTGTTGCCTTCTGTGATAGCAATATTAATGCCCCTGTGTTGACAATTGGCACTATATTTTGTGCAAATGTATTAGTCTGCATTAAGTATGACAGAGTTGTAGTTCCCAATTTGTATGTCAAATATGACATTTAAAATTTACACATTAATCAGGATGTATCATTAAAAAATATCTGACACTGTGCATGATATCCTCCCAGTATCAGTAGCAAAAACAATTGTTTTGGAAAGTGAGAGGTTAGCATAATGGTTAAGATATTTACCTTACAGACACAAGGTTCAGGGTTTGATTTTCACATGGGATGATTGGCAAGGCTTAAAATAGCCCACAAGGGCAGTTAGCCTAGAACTAATCTATGAACCTATGACAGCAAGCACCCTCCATTATGCCAAATGTCTCACAGTACTGACATTCAAACTACTTTACAATAACTGGATTGAGGCAATTATTGGTACAAGCAAGCTTTTTGCATAATTACCTTTCAAACCTGTGCCGATGATGCTTTCTGGTGAGCTGCTGCCATCTACTTTTTCTCTTGAGATCTTTGTGGACACAAGATTAAGGTTACATATGTCATGCACCAATGCAACAAAAAGCTCCTGAACCATAAGGTACTGTCTGGGGCAGCCAGCTCGTTAGTCTTTCCATTACATTGGGGTGTTATATTTCTGAAGTGCATGGCCTTCGCTCTAGATTGAAGGTTCTTCCTTGAATACCAACAGTAAAAATATGCATGCATTTTTATAGGGTAGTGTTCATTGTTAAATTCAAGCTTGAACAAAAACTACTAGTGATGGCATCCATTCCCATCATAACGTCTTCTGCTACATCTTAGTCATATATTAAAATATTGTTATAAACTGAAGACTAGAAATTTCATCACTGTAAATACAGATCATGTGATTACAACCTGACAAGTATAAGTAACCAACCAGACCCTCAAAACACTCATCTTCTATCCCTGCCCTCATCATACATGCATCTGGAAATGGGTCTCTCAAACATGTAGGAGAAACCACATTTATGTTGTTGGCATCTACATGAGGCATTGTGTTTACATGGCAGGAGTAGTGTTTCTGGTAAACTTCCAATGCAAACATGCCTGCATTCCCATCCGTGTTATGTAAGAATATCATGACATTTCCTATTGAGGCTTTTTATGTTTACAGGCTATAAGTGCTGTGCATTTTTATAACACTTGGTCCTCTCAAACAATAAAGCTGTTTGTGTTGATGCATGTTCAGCGCTAAGCAATTGTTACAGAAAGGAGGTTGGTTCTTACCTTTCAAACAATGAACATATCTTAAAGGTAGAAAGTATTGAAGTTATAAGACAGAAGACTAATGGTTATCAAATGACTAATAAAAGAAAACTTTTCTAACACCTTTTCTGAAGGACGAATTTTGACATTACTTGGATTGAGGAAACACACAATACCAAATCAGTCCAAGACAATATAAACAAAATGAGTTAGCCATGAGATGGGTATTTTGAGCAACTGTAAGAATTCCCTCATGCTGTCTGACAACTACCTACTAATCAAACAGCATAAATGTGAGAGATGTATTTATTTAATGTTACTGGAGGCTAAAGCTTCACACAGTCTCCACTGATGCCAGGATTGTCAGCAGCTCATGTCACAGCACACCTCTCTACAACTGACAAAACACATACTCCATTGTATGCTAAGGTTCTGAAGCTTAAACTGCCTAAACCTCAAAGACCTCCGAAACATGGCAAGAGAATTAAACAGTCTCAGCAGCATTCCAAGACTGCAACATGGGCAAGGTCTACCACCTCATGTAGTAATCAAGGAAATTATGTCTCAGATGCTATGCCCAAGGCAAGCATCTACACATCCTAATATTCTAGTCATACGTATCTCCATAGTGAGATATACAGATGAACCACTCACCACACTGAGTAAGGAAGAGGTGATGGTTAGTTGCATGCCTGGTGGTCAAAATTCACCAGATCACACAGGCATTCTACTCCTTAAACAAGGAGTATTGCTATGACACTGTCATAGTGCAAGAGGGTGTTAGCAACTCTGAGATGCTCCTCCATGGACTACATGAAGAGAGACATGGTGGAGCTCTTTGGCTATGTGAACAAGCTAGGTATGAGGCTTAGCAGCATTCTGTCTTCTCCAAAGATGATACCTCAATATAAGCAGAGGAAAATTAAGTTAAATATTTGGCTTACATTTTAATGGCATTCAAAGGGGTTATGATATCTGTCATTCTGGAAGTGCATGGACAACAGACCATGCTGCTTAACCTAGGCTTTCATATTTTGACTAAACATTATCCATCCTTGTTTTACCTTTTTTAGGCAATACCAACCAGATTAAAATATCTATTTACCAAAACAAACTAATGAAAACGTCACGTTACCAGCATAGCAAAGTCTGGAATGAACTGGCAAAATAAAAAGCCTTGAAGTAGTTTTTGTTAAAGCAAAGGGGCCAATTTTATATGGCCAAATATCCCCCTTATGAGCATGTAGCCTACATACCAGGCTTTGACTATGCCTAATTTACATTCAGAAGGGTTGCCTGTTCACTCCATTTTATGTAACAAGTTCAGAACAGCTTGGAATTTGTGGGAATGACTTACCATGCCCTCTTAGAAAATAACTTCATTACTAATTCCAGCTATGGCATAACTTGTATAAATTCTCAATGTCAACTTTGTAAACCTTTGAAAAATTACTGGAATGACCACATAATGAAAAAGTCAATCTGCAAGAAGAATGCTGTCTTTTCTTAGTCTCTGGAGATGAATGGATTAGCTGGTAGCCTATGGATAAGGCTGGACTGGACAGAAGCCTAGACTTTGCCCAATTTTTCAACCAGGTTATCTTCGTTAGGCATGGGATAGATATCAAACATAGAAACACAATGTATTTTTCTAAAATAATTTCAGAAGCTTACATTACCATCATGATTAGGTACCATGGGGACTATACAACTCACTCCATGATTCCTTGTTTATATCCCGAAACATAAACATCTTTTTGTATTTCTTCCTTAACTTCCATTGAGATACTGTTGCTTGATATGGGTTATCATGTGTTTTTATGGTTTTAAATGTACCTTTTATGGATGGTTTCAGTGTCACATGGGATTAAATTAGTTTTGTCAAGTAATTCTGAAAGTAGATCTTATTCCTAAGTACAGATTCAATTATTTCTTGTTTTTCGACTACTGACAGTGTTTCAGCTATCTCAGCTTCAGGACATGCATCTTTGCCAAAAGACTAACTAGAGAAATATTTATGATATACCTCTGTTCTGGTTTCCCTTCACCAGTTTGTCTTACTTTGTAATTAGCTTCCATTACATTTTCAGTTACTTCAGGATTCCCTGAAAATTGACAAGAATTAATTTTTTTAACAGTAGGTACTAGTAGAAGTATTTTGCCCTGTGTTTTGGAATTCCTAATGCAAGTATTTCTACTTCATCTTCTCTGTTGAGACTCTTGTGTTTTGTCGATCTGCTCCCTGAATATAGGCATTATGGTTGTTTGCCTATTCTGTGACATGATCAGTCAAAATCCTGATATAAGTGTTTTCCTCTTCCCAAGTTTCTTTTTATATATCTAACAATATCTGTGAGTATCTGACATAAAACAGTTGAAAAGGGCTTAGGGTACTTCTCTTACAACAAAAAGAAAGTAAGGTCGAAATCATGATTCCAGTTTTTCGTAATGTCTATGCATACATGTTCCAATCCACAACAACGCTATTGTGCATTTGCTCATATGAAGTTGGCATTCTGATTGGAAATTGTACTACAGTGGGCATCAGGAAATTTATCCTTTTCCTCACAGTAGTGTGATCTCAGACTTTGTATATATTAATAGGAAAGGGGATGTGGAGGTGCAGGGGGGCTTATATCCCCCTGCAAAACATTGGCAGAAAATCAGTGGAAGGCAAGGTATTTTGGGTAACATTGATAATACTGAAGTCTGAATTATCAAAATTACCACTTTCCTTGTTTTGATTAAATAATATTTTTATTTTTTTAATTTTTTTGAGCAAGTAATTGCTTGAACAAATGTGTTTCTACATTTTACTAGTAAACTGAGTAAGGTACCTTGGTCAGTATGCAATTCTTGTGGCAGTCTTAAACAGAAAAAACTGGAAAAGACATGAGGGTTTCTAAACCATACATTAGTTGCTGCCTCTGGCACTCTAGATAAGCTACACATAAATGCCCTGTTTCTTTCACAGCACCACGACAGCAAAATCTAGTAAGAAATCTAGCCTTAGTCTTATCCATCCATTGATGACCATCCAAGTCATAGCTTATTACAGGGACTGTAAAGGGCCTTGGTGCCAGTTGCAGCTTTAATACAAGTTCTCACTTTTAACATTCCCTGTACAACAACTCATTTCGTAGATCAAAGCATTTATATAAATAACTGTTCTGGATGAGTCTAATGAAGGAAAAAAAAAAGTCTACTTGCCCTAGTAGGTAGGTTATACCATCCACTTCACATCAGGGCGGCAGATGAAAATGGTAATGACCTGGCTGATGACCTGATGAGCCATATCAGTTTTAAAAAGGACTAATGGGGGATAATGAACTGAGTAGGGTCATAGAACATAACCAGTGTGGTAGTAGAAATGAATGAACAGTGTTTATAATTCATTGTTATACATTAGTAATAATCATCAGTGCCTTTATAAGCCTGGCTATGCAATCCAACCCAACTGTGTTCCTGTGTATCATGCCATGTTATTAGGAGGGGTGTGTTAGGAAGTTTCTAGAGGTTACGTGTGTGTGTGTGTGTGTGTGTGTGTGTGTGTGTGTGTGTGTGTGTGTGTGTGTGTGTGTGTGTGTTGGGGGGATATGTTAGTTTGGGCATTACTGACTGCCACTGTTTATCAGAGACATGGTAACCTGACCCAGGATGAATTTTTGGATTCCCATTCATTGGTCAAGGTTATGCTTAAATAGGGTTGCCAGGCTGTGTGTAAAATTGCTGCCACCACCCTGACAATGCAAGGACGTCCTTAAACTGACAGAGGGTGAATGATCCTTAACAAAGGAGGTGCTACAGAGGGTTTTGGATCTGTGAATAAATGAACATAAATGGGAGATAAAGAAAATAAAATGTAGAAAGGAATGCATAATTAAACTAAGAAAAACGGGAAAAGAAGGGGGGGGGTGAAAGAGAAAATACACAGCAGCAAATTCACATATTGTACTACACAATGTTAAATTTCTTACTGTAAAACATTTTTATAAATCTTTATTGATGTAAAATAGTATGCACAGGAAGTGCTTATTCAGACATGAGACTACAGATTTGCGAACTGCTTATATGTACATGAGAAGAATAGCATTACAAGTGCTTATGTGTAATAGGCAAAAAAAGAGTATTGCTGTGGCTTACATTTTTCAGTCTACTATACAAACATAAATGATAATATATGTGGAAGATATACGTACATTTCTGTGCAATGTAGTACTGAAAAACACATTATAAATGCTTACATCTTATGAAATCTGTTAAAGACAGAACACTGCAGTTCTGACATATATTTACATTTGGTAGCACTAATGTACTGAATGCACTGTAGTGCTTCATAAAGGATTTCTTTATATATCTATACATCTTCATTTATCTCTCTCTCTCTCTATATATATATATATATATATATATATATATATATATATATATATATATATATCTTCATAGGGATACACACACACATATATATATATATATATATATATATATATATGTATATATACTAAACCACTTAATTGAATCTGAAATCATAGCGACTAAAATAGCAAAACCACATTTCCGTGAACCATTAAACCATCGAAAGTTTCACTGGGAAATTAACCACTTGGCCACCATGGGGAAGTTTGCCCTTTTCCCCACTACCGTAAGATCTTGGAGTTGGTATATTTATGTGGGGGGACATGTGTGGCACAGCCCCTCCACGTTTGGGGGTGTGGGGGCAAATCCCCCCACTTTAGTGGGTTTTACTTGCTTTGTTGAATATATTTTGTTGTGGTGGCCAAGTAGTGTTTCCTTTCCTGATTAACTTTTTCACTGGTTTAATGGTTCGTGGAAATGTGGTTCTGATATTTTCGTGTTGATTTCAGATTTGAGTATGTGGTCTTTGGACACTTTGATGTAGACCCGTATAAATATACATATAGATATATAGATAGGTAGATGGAGTTATATCAGTGAAATCAGTTAAAGACAGAATACTGCACTTATGTACTGACATATCTCTTACACTTTATTGTACTATTGTTCTGAATGCACAGTAGCACTTCATTTACCATTAAACTAAAAAAATCTGCCCAACAAAAACAAAGAAAGCACGGACACTGGTTCTAGCACTTTCATTCACTTTGTTTGCTGTGAACTTCTTCAGAAAACTCAAACTCTACCCTCAAAAGCATTTATATAGTAAAATACCATATCACATGTTCAATGTTGTCATAAAAGCAAAAAACTTTTTGTTACAAATCTGTAAAAATAAACATTCTTTTAAAAAGAATAAAAGCTTCAATGTTAAATGTCAGTGCTTAATCTGCAAAAACACGTTATGTTTATAGTGTTATTCAAACCGGGTGCACTATCTGCACCAAGATGAATTTGCCAGAGGGATTCTTTACATTCTAATAATATTTTACAATCACCCATAAATGCCTCCTGTCTGATGAGGTTAGTCTGCTGAGCCTAATCCCCTGCCCTTTTGTTACTCCTTTTTTCATATGGAATGGGTATAGGCTATCTTTGTGTAGATATTGATTCACAAAGACTGATTTTCTATAAATGTTACTAGTGAACTTTCTGGATTCAAAATCAAATGTCAAGTGTAAATCCAAAAAATTCAAACTGCCACCAAAGCCACCTATCGTGAATTTAAGAAAATTTGTGGAGCCATTTAGATAAGATACAAAATCAACAAACTCATCAAAAGTGCCACTCCACAGAAAAAATAAACCATCAGTGTAATGATGGTAACCCAAAGTATTCTTGTCAAATACATTATTGGTGAGATGTTTACTTTCCCAATTTGCCATCACGAGGTTAGCAAATGCTGGGGCTACTCATGCCCCCATAGCTACCCCTGATGTTTGCTTGTACAGTTGGTCATTAAATTTGAAAATTTTATTATCCAAGATTAATTCAGGCTAACCTCATCAGACGCCACCTTTATAAAAGAAATGGAAACTTTTTAAGGTTATTTTTTGAGGCAAGAGGTTACGACAGGTCATGGTTAAAATTCATTGAAAATGAAGTTCTTATTATGCGAGAGAGAAAGGCTTGCCCTATTTTGTTTTGCCAAGTCCAGGTTTTAGCACAAACTAGTGGGCAGGACGAACATATTTTAACTAACAACAATTTTTCCTGTGCATTTGTTTTGCCTATAACTAATGAGATGCGGTCTATAAAAAACATTCTTGTAGACAATTGGAAAATACTGTTGGGTAACCAGGATCTTGTGAAAGTTATTGGTACGCGACCCAAGTTTAGTTTTAAAAAAACTAGAAACATCAAAAGTTTATTAGAACAAGGAGCCAATATGAAGACGAACATCTCAGTTAATTCAATTCTAACTAAAGGTACTTTTGCTTGCAACAATTGCAAACAATGTAGCTATATTAGTAATTCTTCATCAGTAAAGTTTACACATTAAAAAAAACTTTTTGGTCGAAAAATTATTACACATGCAATAGTGAGACGGTTGTGTATGTTGCAGAGTGTCTTTCATGTCCTAGTTATTATGGTGGAATGACAACTAGATGTTTAAAAAGAAGAATTTATGAACACCTTTTAGCAATTAGGAAGAAAGAACAAACTAATGCTTTAGATAGGCACTCTATTGTATGTGCTGATTTTAAGAAATGTTGTTTTTCTGTTATAGATAGTGTTGGTCCGGAGGCATTTATGGGTGATTGTAAAATATTATTAGACTGTAAAGAATCCCTCTGGCAAATTCATCTTGGTGCAGATAGTGCACCTGGTTTGAATAACTTAATGTTTTTTGCAGATTAAGCATTGACATTTAACAATGAAGCATTTATTCTTTTTAAAAAAATGTTTATTTTTACATATTTGTAATAATTTTTTTTTTGCTTTTATGACATCATAGATCATGTGATATGTATGTGTAATATATATATATATATATATATATATATATATATATATGTACATACACGGACATGTGCAGATTATTTTACTTATACATATATTTTGTTTGTACATTTGTATTTAAACAGTGATTTTGCTACATAAAAATGCCATATATTTGTGCACAGATGCAGTCCTATGTAGAGATATGACAGTATTTTCTTTTGCAATGTAATAATAACAGTGCAGATAGATATTTACAGTTATATATTATTCTAAAATTATACAACCTTCTTATAGTTTGTTTTTAAAACATATTGTTTAATATGGCCACAAAATAATAATTAAATAACTAAATCATACTTACTGTAGAACTCTGAGTTACTGAGCACTTCCTGGTCAACCCATTCAGCCAGTGGGTCAAGCTTACTCTTGTTTAGGGCTCTGTACCTATGATGGTACTATTGACCGGAATGGATGGATCCTGTTAGGATGATAGGTGGTCACCCATCTCCTGTCAGATTCAGTCTTTTTCAACTCCAAGCTATGGATGCATGCCTGGATCTTATCCAGGTATGATCTGCTAAGAAGACAGGCAATAATTTTGTTTTCATTTTCTGACCACTTAGGAAAATAGCCTTATGACTTCTCAGGTGCTGCCATCACTCAAAATGCCAGAAACAAAATGTGGAATGTATGATCAGGACTGTGGATTTCAGGTTTAGAACCACTCCCTCTGATATGTGACATTACCTTAACCAAACCAGTTAACCAACAGGGGCATTAGACCAAGTAGTATTGTTAATGGCCATTTTGGTTTAATCAAAAGTGCTTGATCATATACATTTTTAAAGGAATGCACTCTCATTTCATTTATATGGTAGGTAAAAAAGTATGCAGTCATCATCTTTGTTTATATTACTTACAATTACCATGCATTTCCGTAGCTATCTTCTTTGGATTAAGACAGCTTAATATTATTTATTCATGTAGGACAGCAGCAGTATTCAATAACATAGCTAGGGTGGGGTGAGAAGGGCAACTGCCCTGGGCACAAAGTTTTGGGTGGGGCGAGATCAGCCAATCTGAATCTCTTTAATTTAATACCAGCTTTTGCTGTCAAACCTGAATGCTTTAGTGCTCTTTGTGTGGTCCAAACTGTAGTAATTGCCTGTTGCATTGTAGCAAGCAGTTTACTACAGTTTACAATAAAAATGCATATTTTTTTTTAAGTATCATGTGTGTTGTAGCACTCTGCTCAAGTAGGGTTTAATGTTTGCTACACTTTGAAAAAAGTTTTTTTTTTTACTAAAACCTGAGAGGGTCTATATTATGAAAGTGACCCTTTGAGTGGTACGTATGGCAACCGTATGAGTGAAAATGAAGACTTTGACTGGTATTGAGTATTTAGTGCGTTCGGGATTTTCACGGTTCGCAGAATAGGTGTCGACGTTTAGGTATTCGGGAATAAGGTTTTTCACTTTGGTAATATAAACCCAACCTGAGTACTGCATTGTTCTGTCGAGGCAGAGTATAGACTATATTAACTGTTTGCTACATTTGCAGTAGCAGTTTGCTGCAGTTTAAAAGTCTAACAAGTTTTTTTTTTTTCATTAAAACATAAGAGCTGTAGTTTCACAGATGATGGTAGATGGGTTGGGATTATACTAGATGGTTGTACATACTCTCATGCATATGACTCCATTTTTTTTCTAAATATATTCAGCTTTGAGGATATCTGAAGCTGTTTGTTGATTTTCATAGCATTCTGGTGACAGCTGAGGACTGCTGCAGACTTCACATCAATTCAAGGCTGTGTTCTTAAGCAGCTGAGAACAAATTGTGTGTGTAAGTAGCCATACATGTTCACTTATTACTGCAGTTCATAGAGAAAAATGAAAAAGGGCCAAATTTGCATACAACATGTGTTTTTAGACCTGAACTTACGTGAAGTAGTTAACACCACCATTTTAACTTGCGATTGATTACTCACGTTAGATAGCAAATGACTTAGGAGACTGAGGGCTTTTTTAATGTAAGAAAAAACAACAGAAACATTGCAAACCAATGTGCATATAGGTTCATAGGATGATACTAGGCTATTAGCTCGGAGGCCCTTATAAGCCTAGCTAAGAATTTCACCCATGTTCACTCAAAGTCAGCACCTGTTCCCCCTGTCCAGCAGGGACAAAGGTGGGATCCCTGGGGTATATTCTCTGTTTCCCATCCATTCATCCAGGTTTCTGTTAAAGATGGCTATAGAGGTACTCTGCTTGACATGGAGAGGGACGCTATTTCACAGATGGTCAAGTCTTTGGGACACAAATCTATCCTGCCAACAAGTTCTATTAATGTCACTGACCAGGTTAAGGCCTTGCATGCAGGTTGCATGAATGGAGTTTGTCTTATGGATATGCAGCAACTCCGTCAAAGCGGGGTCTAAAATGGCCCTGTATGCCAGACACATGTCACCTCTGAATAGTCTGTATGAGAGTGAGTAGAGGGACAGAGCTTTTAGCCTATCTGCATAGGATAGGTGTTTGAGACCCTGGACTTTTCTGGTCAGGAACCCCTGTGGTCTCTCCAACTGCTGCATGTGCTTGGCAAGGTACATGCTGAAGAGGGCATTGTACTCGCTAATAGGTCTGATATGGGAGGAGCACAGGGATGTTATGACATTCTTGGGAGATTTCTGAGTGTCACTGCTGAATGAAAAATGACACCATTATGATTATAAGAAAGTGGAAGGACTAAGTGAATAATGAGTTTGTTCATGATACTGAAGAGATTACTGCAGTACAACTTTACTTGGCTGGACTGAAATTTTTCATGTGCATATAATTATGTTTTTGTCCCTACCTTTTTTAAAGAGGATGTCAGGAATGCTGCCATTGTGTTGTATGAAATGATGATTACTCATTACATCTAAATATTTTGTGTATGACTGTAACATGTTTCATGTGCAGTAATGATGTAAAACAAGAGATCAAGACAGAGAAGTGACATTGTCAGCCATAAGGAAAACCACATCAGTCCTTTTGACACATGGTAAATATGTGTTTGGTAAAAGGTGGCCCAAATAAGCAAAGAGGACAAAGGCCTGGAATCAAGTTTGTCAAGGGTATTAATGCAATCTGTGGAATAAATTACACATTAACACTGTGCAAAAAGAGAGCAAATGATATGGTGGGACATGCTAGAAGCAAGGCAAGGCAGAATGGAGCAGCCTGTACCAGTATCGGGGGGGGGGGGCTTCCAGCATTTATCTAATTAACTCCAGATGAGGAATACCACCTTCTGCATCTGTGGGGATGACAATGATGGTACTGGAATAATTAGAGGTGGTTTGGACAAAGGCTATTACCAACATTTGCAGCAGCAGCACTTGTCTGCTTAGGAAGGTTGGTTTAAAAACAGTAACATATATTTATATATCAGAATTGCATCCTAACATAGAATGATTACATTAAGCACATGGCAATTACTATTAATAGGTGAGCCTTCCATATCTACACAGAATGACAATGAAGGCAGTGTGCATGGTTAATATCCCCCGCACTTCTTAATAAGCTTACAGTTGTGTCTGCTATATCTTTATTAGCAATGTTTTCAAATAATTTTTACAGGTTCAGCAGCATAAACAAACAGTTCCACTATACCAATAAATATGGAGGCTATTAGCAGCAGAATGGCTGTTGAAGATGATAGCGATGATGAAAACATAGTTATATTTCATTTATGAGGCAGCCTGAGGAAAGTGGCACAGAGTCACCAAGTGTAATGGCAGGATTACACACCCCATAACATGTTAGTAACTCTGCAGGTAGTGACAGTGGATCATTAAGTCAATCATATGTTGAAATTACACTCACGTTTGTACATGGGGAAAACACAACCACTTCCACACCAACATCACCAAACCCAGAAAATTTCAAGATGATAGCAGATATTCAGATGTATCAGTGTCCACACTGACCCCTTCACAAAGGGTAACCAGGCACAGGAATTTTTTCTAGTTACACAAGGAAACATTTAAAATAATGGCTGCCTAGCAGCAAATGTGCTACGACATTGTCAGGACTCAGAGCATTGCTGCAGAGAGTCAGCTGGAAATGTTAGGAGTCCTCCAGGATGTGCATGAGGATTCCAGCACTACTTGGAAATTGCATACAGCAGAGATAATGCCATGATTACACTGATGCCTATGCTGGCATACCAAGCATCCATAGATGTCTCTATTCATATACTAGTTAGGACTTACCAGACTGAAGAACGATTCAGTCTTGGAAGGGCTACTGTCTGGAAATGAGGGGTCAGAGCGCATGAAACTACAAGTGCTACTCAAGAAAGTACTGTAATTAGTTTAAGGGAGAAAGCACAGTAGATTTCTTGCAGGCTATGACAGGGTTCATCTGCACCTATCAGAACCTTTCACGCAAGGTCCCAGTCCTGCAGCACTGTCAGAGTGTCTGCAGAATCACCTGCATCGAGTAGGTCATGACATCGGAGCAACTCAACATTCATGTCTCATCGCAACACCTCTTAAAAAAAAAAATCACTTGTACCATCACCTAGCCTACCTTTAAGGGATGTGTATGACACATTTGTACAATCACCTAGCCTATTTTTAATTTCTCCAAATCTTTCTAATGCTGTGACAGGAATGGACCCCATTCCTACGTCAAACGTAGCCTACCTTTAGGGGATGTGTATGGCATATTTGTACTGTCACCTCGCTTACATTTAGGGGATGTCTTTGACACATTTGTACTATAACGTAGCCTACCTTTAAGGGAAGTCTATGGCACATTTTTACTATCACCTAACCTATCTTTAGGGTATGTCTATGACACATTTGTACTGTCACCTTGACTCACTGTGAATAAAGTGTGACATTTGTGTTATTTACAATTTGACCTTCACAAACACAGATCAGTGGGTCAGTGTACAACTCAAAGGTGGATAAGTCAGTTAAAAAACAAATAAAAACAGGGTGGTTGGGCACTTAGGATACTTTTCACTGTATGCATTTCATTCCTGTAATGGTGCTGCCTAAAACCTCATGGAACTGTGAAAAGAAATGTGTATGTCATAACATATGATTGCAGTCATTAATACTATTGCTCTGTATGTTACCATTCATACAGTTAGCTATATCTTAAAAGTAGGGATAGACAATTTTTCAAGGAAACACAGTGATGAAAAATGAGTATCGTGTCATGAAATAAACACTGCTGCCACTTCTAGTCAGCACTGCAAAATATTTTGTGCCTCTAAGGCTACAAGTTATTGTGTATGATAAAGTAAAATAATCTGATGTTTAGTACCTCCACAGATAACATACTTTAATCTGAGAAAACTTTCCCATAATATAAAAAACAATAAAATACATTTTCATTCAAACATAATGTGTGAACTTGTGTCAAATACTGAATTAGCAGATTTATTAATTGATCCATTTAAAGGACATTCAGTACTTGCATAGGTAAACCACCCAACTAGAATTTATTGTACAAAACAGTTAAAAATGTGATTATTACCTTATGAGATCCCAGAGCAGGAGTCAGTGAGCACTCAGGACATTTCTGAACAATAATATGAGTAACTGTTCTGAAAAAATATATATATTGAAAGATGAGAAGGAATGTCAAATGAGCACTGACAGCAGACCCTGCACCACACAGCATGGCCCGCAAATATCACTGCATGCAACAGTTATACTCTACATGTGTTTTTTACAAGATGCTGCCCTTTTACCTGCACAGCCAAATGCTGTGCACAAGCCTGCAGCATGTGGTCCCTTGCTGCTACAGGCTAGTCATCATTAGTCACAGTCGGATTGGAAATGGGAGCTGCAGTGACAGCATGGGACACTTCACCAACAGACCAGCACATAGGTTCATAGGTAGGTACTAGGCCATCTGCCTGAAGGCATTTATAAGCCGAGCCGGAATGTGTTGCCTTTTGCCCCCCCCCCCTTAGATTAGTTCCCTGTGCCGATGTCCAGCAGAGCCATTGAAGTGATCCCTAAACTTTGTTTCTAATCCACTCATCAAGGTTTCTGTTTGAAGAGGGTTAGCGAGGAACTCTGCCTAATGTAGATTGGAATCTTGTTCCAGAGCATGGGAAATCTCTGGGACAGGAATCTATCCCTCCAGCACATCCTATTTATTGTTGTGGTGAGGTTTAGATCCCTGGAGCATGTGGCTCGAGGGGATATGGTTTTCTTTAGGTGGAGCATGTCCATCAATTTTGGGTTGGACATAGCCTTGTATGTCAGGCAGAGATCACCTTTGAGTAGGCGGAATGCAACTGAGTTCAGCTGGAGTTTCTTCAGTCGAGCTGCATAGGGCATCTGCTGCAGGCCAGTGATCCTCTTTGTGAGGTACTTCTATGGTCTTTCCAGTTGTTGCAGGTGTCTTGTAAGGTACATCCCAAATGTGGCATTGTACTCTATGATGGGTCTGATGAGTGATGCGTAGAGGGCCTGACCTCTTTCGATCTGGATGAAAACCCTTTTGTGATTAGGTGGGCCACATATAAGGATTTTCTAACCACTTTGGCAATGTGATTATCAAAGGAGCGGGTTACTATCTACTTGGGTCCCCAGAAGCCTTATTACGTCTTCTGTATTTAAGGGGCTGCCACCTATGTGGTAGTTTGTGGGTACTCTGTTTTTTCCAAAGGGGTGACTATGCACTTTTTGGCATTTAGCTTGAGGCCATGGTTTTGACACCAGGTATCAGTCTCAGTGAGACCCTTTTAGAGGATGTCTGTTTCAGCCGAAGAGTCAATTATAGCCCCTCGTTTGCAGTTGTCTGCGAACTTGGACAGCCATAGTCCTCCTGTACTTGCCTGTACCTCTGAGAAGTATATGCTGAACAGGAGGCGTCCTAGGACTGAGCCCTGGGGAACGCCACTTGTAACCTGTTTAGATTCGGACCTAGATCATGCAACTCTTACCATATATGTTCTGTCCGTGAGCAAGTTGGCAACCCATCTCGTGATGTAGGGGTTTATGTTCAGGCTGGTTTGCTTGTCTATAATACCTGAGTGGGGAATGTTGTTGAAGGCCTTTGTGAGGTCTAGGTAGGCTGTGTGTGTACCACCTTTCCTCCTCTATAGCCTTGGTAAGTGTCTCAAAAAAGTTTGCCAGGTTTAGGAGGCGTGATCTGCCCTTAAAGCCGAACTGGGTAGGGTCCAGTGTTTGGAGGTTTCCAATGTCTCTGTTAATGAGATCCATGATGATGTGCTCCATAGCTTTGCAGACCAAGCTAGTCAGGCTTATAGGGCGATAGTTCTCGGGGTCTGATGGGCTCCACCTTTGTGGAGCGGAATAACTGTTGCTGTGCGCCACTCTGTGGGCAGGTAGCCTGTGGAGAGGCTGAGTTTAAACAGTGTGTTTAGGTGAGGGGTTAGTTCATCTTTGAGCTCGTGTAGGACGCAGCCTAGAACACCGTCCAGTCCCATTGATGCTGTGTTTTTGGCTTTGGAGAGGGCTGTTTTAACCTGAGTGTCTGTGACTTCAGGGGTACTACATTCTTCTGTTATAGTTATTAGCCCTTTTGGGGGTGAGAGGGGGGTGAAGTTTGCACAGAACCTGTCTGCCAGGATGTTGGCTATATTGGTCGGTTCAGTGTATTTTGTGCCATTCTGCACTAACGCTGAGCAGGTCTGAGAATTGCCACTTGGATTCTTGACATAGCCAAATAATGCCTTGTGGTTATCTTTGGAGTCCATGGCAATTTTTCTTTTGAAGCTAGGCTTGGATGATTTTATGAGGGAATGTAATTTCTTGCTGATACTGATCATGGATGTCTTCCCTTCTTGGAATTTTACTCTTTTCTGTACTAGTTTCCTCCTCCTATTGTATAGCTTGTTTATGGCAGGGATCCAACAGACTGGTTTCCTTTTCTTGGAGAAGTGAGTCTTGGTTTTGTTTGGGATAGCATGATCCATGCATTCTTGTAGGTGCCTGTAGAGTGCATTAGTAAAGGATTTTGCAGCTTGGACAGCGTTATCCTTTAGCATGAGGGCATTGAAACTTCCCACCTCGGTCTTAAGTAACTTGAAGTTTGCTTTTGAAAAGTTTTTCATGGTGGTTTCTTTGACCGGTGGTGGTGGTGGAATGTGGATATCCAGAGTGATTAGTTTATGGTCAGATCTAACCAGCGAGCGGTTGACCTCCTGTGAGGAACACCGGTCACCCATGTTGGTGATGACCAGGTCCAATATGTTGTCACCTCTGGTGGGGGTATTGACCAGTTGATCCAGGGCATTTGAGTTTATAAATTCTAGGAAATGTTGGGCAAGGGAGTTTGTACTTGAGTAGTTCTCCCAGTTAATGTTTTGGTAATTGAAATTACTCAATATCATTGTGTTCGGTAAGACCTTTATGTTTCCAGGAATGCCGAATGCTTCATGTAGTAAACATCCACCACCATGCAGCTTGGTCATACTGAAGGGTACTCCCAGTCTCATCCAGGCACTGAAAATGACTCTTCATGAGGCCAAAGACCCTCTCGATTACAGTATGGGTCTGGGAGAAGGATATGTTGTAGGTCTCTTTTATAGCTCCACTTGGATTTTTCACTGACTCCATTGGAATACAAGCATTACCCGAAAGACAAAAAAAAAAAAAAAATGACAGTGAAAGAGACTGAAGGAAGGCAAAACAAAGAAAAAGTTGTTTAGCTTTCAGCAATAAATTTTACCATGAGTAACTATTTAAGTAAAATAAAAAAAAGGAGAAAAAAGTTTTTCCACTTGCCAACAAAATGAACACTGGGTTGGGTATCAGACCATGCAGGAAGAGGTGATAGAGTGAGCTAGTGTGCCAGATATGGGAATCGTGCACTGCCATGATGCTGAGGAGAGACATTGCTGATGCACCCCCATGCATCACACACTACCTATCATTTTATGGAATGGTAGCGCTTTATATTCTGGTACTCCTCATCCTGTGGACCATAAGGGGGGGCTTCATTTGCAACATTGGGGAATCTATTGCACAAAGTTCCTGAGGGAAATGTGCCACCCCATAAAAGGCACACAAAGTCCTGGCTCAGTCCTAAGGTGACACCAGGCAACTGATGATCTACACTTGCCAAGAGTTCATCCAAATACCCTAGGCATGAACCTGTGAGATGCCCAAACTTTGCCGAGTCTATCTCTGTAATGTCCCCATGGCAAGTATAGTGAGGGCTATATATACCTTAGTATCCACAGGGTAGAAAGTCCACACATTCCTCCAGTACCCCTATGGGGGGACATACATACTTAGTATGTATGACCCCCATATATACTCACTAAGACATTTATAATATCTCTGTCTACTGTAAACCTAACTAGTATCTCCTTATTGTCAAAATTATAATGGGTTATTCTCTGCTTATATCTCCTCCTGGGCTGGTGAGTGCAACTGGGTACAAATGGTGTTGGCTCAGTCAAAACAAGCATCTCACAATGGGAAATAGCAGCAAAGGACAGCATTTTCATGGACTGCAAAGTAGACAGAAATGGTGAGATTCTCCTATTTTATATAACCTATCTGCAAATGCCATAGAAAAGCAGAAAAGAAATTCACTACAAATCACAAATAGGTAAGAGAATGCTTCATCAAAATACCCTGTTTTACATCCTTTCTTATTTATATCTCATTTTGACTGCATTTGCTTAGGCTTATCTATGACCATTGTGTGTTTGAGTATGACCTCTGTGACTCGCCTCTTAGCTGCAATAATTCACAGTACAGATAGCTTCAACAAGTTCACGTAATGACTATGAGTATCATCCATTCACTATCAGTGTTAACACTGTCTTCTTTTTTTGCTTTTTCAACTGGAGTCTATTAGTAAAACATGGTATCAGATGTATGTACATCTTCCACGTAGACCCATACCTTAGTGTCTCTTAGGTTTCTAATTTAACAGCTTTGTGTTTCTTACAACTGTGTGCCTCTGAGTGGAGTGTTCCTCCCAAAGGATTCTTGAAGGACTAGACGAACTATTACATCATGTGTTAAGATAGGCACAAAAGCAGAATGGAAGATTTTACCTAGAAGAGTAATTATGGGGTAGTGTTTTGCCCTCATGTACACACACATACCTCAAACGTCTGGTTACTGATAGTTTTATGTATTCACACATACTGATCTTTAACAAGCATGTGCATCACATTTGAAAAGCTTAACAGCAGCACAATGACTGAAAGCTGGTTCCAAAGATGTACCGCTTAGCAATTCAATATTGTTGTATTCCATGAGCATACATTCTTGTGCAATCTGCCTAACATCAGGTGCACTAACTTTGGCAGGGCTTGCAAATATAAAATTACTATCAGTGACTAGGCAATAGTTACCTATATATCCCATGCTAGCACATTTAATACATATTACTGCAACTGATAATGCCTTTTGTTTGCCTGTAGACCCAGACACATTTCTAAGTGAAGACTTAAATTAGTTTTGGTGCATTCAATTCAATACTAATATTTTCACATAATAACAATATGTCTCTAGTGAAACAAACAGCTTATAGAGTCATATTATTCTGGGCTGCACATTTTCTTAAATTACTAGGCAACTCTTAGTTTAGTCTGTCAACAATAAAAATTTCTAAAATCTGTTCACATTATCCAAACCAACATCCAGTTTCAATTTAAGAACATGCATTACGCCTGCCATTTATAGGTTTACAACTCTATTTAAACTGAAAATCCAGTTCTAGGATCTTCATGCCTGGACCTCAAGTAAATCTTCAGCCCGAGATAAAATTTAATTCCTTAGTCTTGACAATCTTGCATGACTGCCTGCTAAGTCTATGCAGGCCTTCAATGATGCACAAGTCAGATGAGGGACAGCATACTAGCTGCTCAGTCTGGAGACATTTCACCTTTAGCATGACCCTCAAACAGTATCAGGTTACCATACCATCATTCTTCTTAATAGAGTTGCCTGTCTTCAAATTTCTCAGCCCATTCCTTGATCAGTTCATCATGCTGGTTACTTGCTAATGAGCTGCTGTTGCAAACCGACCAAAATTCGATCAATGATGGCTGACCTACCTTCTGGGGCTACTCCATCTTTGTCGGATCTTAGCAGATTTTGCTTACAATTAAAGCATCAGTTGAATGAATTTCTACCTGTCTGCTGAGGTGTTCATCAGTGGCTGACAGGATTCAACAATGCATATATTCATAGGTTTGGACTAGTCTATCAACTACCAGGGTCTTTATAAGCCTAGACATGCAACCCATTCTAATTGTGTCTTCAAGTAGAGTGGATGCCTATATAGTGGGAGTTTGTTAATAAGGTGGTAGCTAAGGGTTATGTGCGGGGAGGGCTATGTTAGTTTGGGATTAGTTAACTTAATTCCAGCCTCTGTCCATCACAGACATGGTAGTCAGACCAGGAGTGAACTTACAATTTCCTAACCAGTGATCAAGGTTTTGCTTGAGAAGGGGTCAGGGATGAACTCCAGTTCACATGAATGGGGATTTTGTTGCATAGTGCCTCTATCCTTTGTGAATTGCTGAAGACAGAGCAGCCCCACAGGGTAGGTCAGCCATCACTGATCAACATTCGGTTAATTTGCAACTACACCTCAGAGCTTATCAACAACAAGCATTAAACATTTATTTTGCTTTGGGGCTCAATACAGCACCTCCAGACACCACAAAGATGGTTATAATTTGTAGTGCATACTGGTAATAAGGCCAGTTTCTGTTAGAGAAAAGTATCTTTTAATTCACAAAGTACTTTAAAAAGGCACATGCTTCCAGGTAGAATAGGACTACCATGTACAGAAAAAGAAATGTTTTTTGAATGTTTTCTTTTTTTTCTAGTCATTTACTCACTGTGTGTTCCCATCAAAGAAACTTACCAGTGTAATTTCATAACACGATTTCTGCATTTTCCGTGGCTTATCAGTATTATGGATCAAACATACACCTACATTCTAAACCTCGTTTGAGATCTCTTGCTGATGTTCTTCGTCTTCCCTTGCTGCAGTCCTGACTATTGGGTATAGTCCGCGTCCCAGTCGGCCCGAATACCAGAGTATAAGGCTGACGTCGGTCATGGCGCCTTAGACTGACGTCAGTACGTCAGGGTACTAATGCGCATGACCGACGTCATTTCCTCAGTCTTTTTTGCCGCATGGTCCGATGCAGAAGCAATTTTGCGAGTGCAAGTTGGCGTTCTGAGATTTTCCGAAACCGGAGTTTCAGACCGAGTACAGAGTTGGCTAAGTAACCCCGTTGGGGAACATTTTGGTTTTTCTTGCCTCAGTATATTACCGGATGTCAGAAAAAGTGAATAACTGTATTTCTTGTGGGAAGCAGATACCGCATAGGGATTATCATACATTGTGTATACCTTGTTTAGGGCCTGAGCACGACGTTGTTGGTTGCCGCTCTTGTGCTAGATTTAATAAGCGCACTATTAAGAGGAGGCTTGATTGTGCTAGGTTAGTGTTTGGGAAGCGTTGCAATTATACTATGCCGCCGGATGCTCCGACGCCTGCTTCATCTAAGAAGCGCAAGGACAAACAGTGAAGTCTAGGGAGAGGAACCCGGCAGTCCCGGACGCCGGTCCTTTAGAAGGCTCAGGGAGCCAGAGGTTTTGCCAGGAGTCTGTATGGAGTCTCAGGCAGATACTTTACTGTTACGGGATGTGCCCTCTAGGAAAGTGGGCCGGGCTGGGGGGGTTTCTCGGGTAACTGTTCTTCCTCTCTTCCCAAGGTAGTTAGGGCCTCTCCTTCTGTTTCCAGACCTTCTTTTAGAGGAAGGCCAAGTTCAGCTTCTGTAGGGGCTTCTCCTAGCATTTGGGCTCTGTGCCTAAGAAACATATGCTTAAAATGGCTGAAGATTTGATTACTCTGATTAGAGGTTCTATGCCCCCACCTGATAAGAGGCCTAGGGTGGAACAGGAGTTTGATAGTTTTGAACAGTGTTCACAGGCTTCAGAGTCTTCTGTGGAAGACTTGCAAGAGTTTCCTGCTTATTCTGATTCTGATGTGGATGATTCCACTCCTTCAGCTTCTCCTCCTGAGGATTTTTCATTTTCAGAGACTCTTCACTCCATGAGGGAGCATTTTAAATGGGAAGGCCAAGACTACTCTGACTCCAGAAAAAGGCTTAGGGAATTCTTGTTTTTGCCTCAGCATAGGCCCTTAGCTATTCCTCCGGTGTTGAATGTGGTGGAGGATGTTTTTGCAGAGGCTTCTCTGAACCCTGATTCCTTGCCTCCTGCTCCTGTTAAGCCTGATAGGTATTATAGGGTGCCGAAGCTCATAAGTATTTGTTTAAGAGTCCCAGGGCGGACCCAGAAACTGTTTCTCAGGGGCCTAAAGGTGTTAAAGCTTCTGTTGTTAAAAATCCTGTACCCTCTGATAAAGAGGCAAGGGCTTTGGACAGGTGGGTAAGAAAGTATATACTTCTTCCACTCTAGCCATGAGGGCGTTGAATTGTCAATTTCATATGCTGAAATATCAGAATTATCTCCTTTCACAATTGAAATCTAAGGTGGATGCTTTGGCGGAAGGTATTGAGTGTAAAGAATTGCTGGATTTGGTTCATGTGTCTGAACAAGTGGGTAAGCATTCTTTGCAGTGTGGTTTTGATGCTGTTCAGGCCTCCTCGAGGGTGGCTGCTACTAGTTCTGTTCTTCGCAGACATGCATGGTTGAAGGATCAGAATTTAGCTGAGCATGTTAAGACCAGGATTTTGGATGCTCCTTTACAGTCTGATGTGTTGTTTGGACCGCCTGTGGAAGCAGTTTTAAAGAAAATGGAGGACAAAGCTAAGTCTATGCAGACTGTTAAAGATTTTTGCAGGTGCAACCTCCAAGTTTAGTAGAAATTGGCCTGCTAAGGGTGGACATATCCTGCTTATGGTTCCCAGTCTAGGGGTAGATCTAGACGTGGTAGGGGCAGGGCTCAAGGTTCGTTTAGGCCTAGATCAGACAGTTCACCTGCTCAGACTTCTGGTGAGGGCAGGGGTCAGTCCTTTCGTAAGCAGAACCAATGACCTGCCTTTTCAGCTGCCAGTGGACTCTCGTCTGGCAGCTCCTTTGGGAGGAAGATTGTCTCTTTTCAAAGAAAATTGGGATTTAATCACTCAAGACAGATGGGTGCTGGATATCATTCATCACGGTACAGATTTTATTTCCACACAATGCCCCTTTCAAAGGCATGCCAGATGTTCCTCCTCCACAAAGAAAAGAGGCTCTCAAGCAAGTTTCTCAGTTACTCCAGATAGGGGCATCCTTCTTGGAATTTTATTTCTGTATAGCTTGTTTATGGCAGGGATCCAACAGACTGGTTTCCTTTTCTTGGAGAAGTGAGTCTTGGTTTTGTTTGGGATAGCATGATCCATGCATTCTTGTAGGTGCCTGTAGAGTGCATTAGTAAAGGATTTTGCAGCTTGGACAGCGTTATCCTTTAGCATGAGGGCATTGAAACTTCCCACCTCGGTCTTAAGTAACTTGAAGTTTGCTTTTGAAAAGTTTTTCATGGTGGTTTCTTTGACCGGTGGTGGTGGTGGAATGTGGATATCCAGAGTGATTAGTTTATGGTCAGATCTAACCAGCGAGCGGTTGACCTCCTGTGAGGAACACCGGTCACCCATGTTGGTGATGACCAGGTCCAATATGTTGTCACCTCTGGTGGGGGTATTGACCAGTTGATCCAGGGCATTTGAGTTTATAAATTCTAGGAAATGTTGGGCAAGGGAGTTTGTACTTGAGTAGTTCTCCCAGTTAATGTTTTGGTAATTGAAATTACTCAATATCATTGTGTTCGTAAGACCTTTATGTTTCCAGGAATGCCGAATGCTTCATGTAGTAAACATCCACCACCATGCAGCTTGGTCATACTGAAGGGTACTCCCAGTCTCATCCAGGCACTGAAAATGACTCTTCATGAGGCCAAAGACCCTCTCGATTACAGTATGGGTCTGGGAGAAGGATATGTTGTAGGTCTCTTTTATAGCTCCACTTGGATTTTTCACTGACTCCATTGGAATACAAGCATTACCCGAAAGACAAAAAAAAAAAAAAAATGACAGTGAAAGAGACTGAAGGAAGGCAAAACAAAGAAAAGTTGTTTAGCTTTCAGCAATAAATTTTACCATGAGTAACTATTTAAGTAAAATAAAAAAAAGGAGAAAAAAGTTTTTCCACTTGCCAACAAAATGAACACTGGGTTGGGTATCAGACCATGCAGGAAGAGGTGATAGAGTGAGCTAGTGTGCCAGATATGGGAATCGTGCACTGCCATGATGCTGAGGAGAGACATTGCTGATGCACCCCCATGCATCACACACTACCTATCATTTTATGGAATGGTAGCTTTTATATTCTGGTACTCCTCATCCTGTGGACCATAAGGGGCTTCATTTGCAACATTGGGGAATCTATTGCACAAAGTTCCTGAGGGAAATGTGCCACCCATAAAAGGCACACAAAGTCCTGGCTCAGTCCTAAGGTGACACCAGGCAACTGATGATCTACACTTGCCAAGAGTTCATCCAAATACCCTAGGCATGAACCTGTGAGATGCCCAAACTTTGCCGAGTCTATCTCTGTAATGTCCCCATGGCAAGTATAGTGAGGGCTATATATACCTTAGTATCCACAGGGTAGAAAGTCCACACATTCCTCCAGTACCCCTATGGGGGGACATACATACTTAGTATGTATGACCCCCATATATACTCACTAAGACATTTATAATATCTCTGTCTACTGTAAACCTAACTAGTATCTCCTTATTGTCAAAATTATAATGGGTTATTCTCTGCTTATATCTCCTCCTGGGCTGGTGAGTGCAACTGGGTACAAATGGTGTTGGCTCAGTCAAAACAAGCATCTCACAATGGGAAATAGCAGCAAAGGACAGCATTTTCATGGACTGCAAAGTAGACAGAAATGGTGAGATTCTCCTATTTTATATAACCTATCTGCAAATGCCATAGAAAAGCAGAAAAGAAATTCACTACAAATCACAAATAGGTAAGAGAATGCTTCATCAAAATACCCTGTTTTACATCCTTTCTTATTTATATCTCATTTTGACTGCATTTGCTTAGGCTTATCTATGACCATTGTGTGTTTGAGTATGCGGCCTCTGTGACTCGTCTCTTAGCTGCAATAATTCACAGTACAGATAGCTTCAACAAGTTCACGTAATGACTATGAGTATCATCCATTCACTATCAGTGTTAACACTGTCTTCTTTTTTTGCTTTTTCAACTGGAGTCTATTAGTAAAACATGGTATCAGATGTATGTACATCTTCCACGTAGACCCATACCTTAGTGTCTCTTAGGTTTCTAATTTAACAGCTTTGTGTTTCTTACAACTGTGTGCCTCTGAGTGGAGTGTTCCCTCCCAAAGGATTCTTGAAGGACTAGACGAACTATTACATCATGTGTTAAGATAGGCACAAAAGCAGAATGGAAGATTTTACCTAGAAGAGTAATTATGGGGTAGTGTTTTGCCCTCATGTACACACACATACCTCAAACGTCTGGTTACTGATAGTTTTATGTATTCACACATACTGATCTTTAACAAGCATGTGCATCACATTTGAAAAGCTTAACAGCAGCACAATGACTGAAAGCTGGTTCCAAAGATGTACCGCTTAGCAATTCAATATTGTTGTATTCCATGAGCATACATTCTTGTGCAATCTGCCTAACATCAGGTGCACTAACTTTGGCAGGGCTTGCAAATATAAAATTACTATCAGTGACTAGGCAATAGTTACCTATATATCCCATGCTAGCACATTTAATACATATTACTGCAACTGATAATGCCTTTTGTTTGCCTGTAGACCCAGACACATTTCTAAGTGAAGACTTAAATTAGTTTTTGGTGCATTCAATTCAATACTAATATTTTCACATAATAACAATATGTCTCTAGTGAAACAAACAGCTTATAGAGTCATATTATTCTGGGCTGCACATTTTCTTAAATTACTAGGCAACTCTTAGTTTAGTCTGTCAACAATAAAAATTTCTAAAATCTGTTCACATTATCCAAACCAACATCCAGTTTCAATTTAAGAACATGCATTACGTCTGCCATTTATAGGTTTACAACTCTATTTAAACTGAAAATCCAGTTCTAGGATCTTCATGCCTGGACCTCAAGTAAATCTTCAGCCCGAGATAAAATTTAATTCCTTAGTCTTGACAATCTTGCATGACTGCCTGCTAAGTCTATGCAGGCCTTCAATGATGCACAAGTCAGATGAGGGGACAGCATACTAGCTGCTCAGTCTGGAGACATTTCACCTTTTAGCATGACCCTCAAACAGTATCAGGTTACCATACCATCATTCTTCTTAATAGAGTTGCCTGTCTTCAAATTTCTCAGCCCATTCCTTGATCAGTTCATCATGCTGGTTACTTGCTAATGAGCTGCTGTTGCAAACCGACCAAAATTCGATCAATGATGGCTGACCTACCTTCTGGGGCTACTCCATCTTTGTCGGATCTTAGCAGATTTTGCTTACGAATTAAAGCATCAGTTGAATGAATTTCTACCTGTCTGCTGAGGTGTTCATCAGTGGCTGACAGGATTCAACAATGCATATATTCATAGGTTTGGACTAGTCTATCAACTACCAGGGTCTTTATAAGCCTAGACATGCAACCCATTCTAATTGTGTCTTCAAGTAGAGTGGATGCCTATATAGTGGGAGTTTGTTAATAAGGTGGTAGCTAAGGGTTATGTGCGGGGGAGGGCTATGTTAGTTTGGGATTAGTTAACTTAATTCCAGCCTCTGTCCATCACAGACATGGTAGTCAGACCAGGAGTGAACTTACAATTTCCTAACCAGTGATCAAGGTTTTGCTTGAGAAGGGGTCAGGGATGAACTCCAGTTCACATGAATGGGGATTTTGTTGCATAGTGCCTCTATCCTTTGTGAATTGCTGAAGACAGAGCAGCCCCACAGGGTAGGTCAGCCATCACTGATCAACATTCGGTTAATTTGCAACTACACCTCAGAGCTTATCAACAACAAGCATTAAACATTTATTTTGCTTTGGGGCTCAATACAGCACCTCCAGACACCACAAAGATGGTTATAATTTGTAGTGCATACTGGTAATAAGGCCAGTTTCTGTTAGAGAAAAGTATCTTTTAATTCACAAAGTACTTTAAAAAGGCACATGCTTCCAGGTAGAATAGGACTACCATGTACAGAAAAAGAAATGTTTTTTGAATGTTTTCTTTTTTTTTCTAGTCATTTACTCACTGTGTGTTCCCATCAAAGAAACTTACCAGTGTAATTTCATAACACGATTTCTGCATTTTCCGTGGCTTATCAGTATTATGGATCAAACATACACCTACATTCTAAACCTCGTTTGAGATCTCTTGCTGTTTCTATGACATAATATGCCGACAGCATGACTTCAGTAGAAAATAAAGGCTTACAAATAGAATGAATGAAATAGCACAAGCATAAACAGGAAACAAATCTCTTCACTTCAATAGCAACCAACAACATTTTAAATATTTTGTGAGTAAGCTCTCCTACCTTGACAAATTAAAAAAAAAGGTTAACAACCTGCAGAATGCTAATGGCTTTCCTGTATAAGTAGGATAAATTCAGTTCAAACATATAACTGTTTGGTCCTCAAGAAAACATTATGCATTATGTCTGTGGGACTCCTCCAAGAATTCCTTCTAGGATTAGAGGTAAGTTACTCTATCTCCATTAGTAAAGGCAGTCTTAATATAAGACTGGAACAGCTTTCATTCCTTGGCTTTACTACCTGTTCCCATATGGAAGCTGAATGCATGTTTTACTTCATGTACATCCTAAGTTCAGGTCAGTTAGTAGTAGGGTAACCTAAATTTATTTTCATGCTAGTCATTAGAACTCATTCTAAATATGCATTGCATACGTAGAACACCACTATCACCACCACCACCACTACCACCTCCTCCATCATGCTGTGGCCTATCTAAAGAAGGTCAAGTCAGTTTTATTTCAACAAGAAATAATAAAGTAAGATAAAATAAAAAAGAATAAAGTGTAGATGCCATTTCATTTTCACTTCAGAGTAAAAAGTAATGTCTAATTTTATACTCAAAAAATATACTCATGTACAACTCCCTCACCCCACAAGAATAGTGGACTACTCTAAATTGGTTCTCTATAAATCAAAATCATTGCTATTAAAATGAAAATTTATATGAAAAGAAGTGGAACAAATTGTAAAAATGCCATTTCCGATCATGTAGAGACAGTTGTAAATATCTAAAATGACAAAAAATATGTAAAACTAGTAAATCTTTAATATAATTTTTACTATACTACTAAAAATTATAGATAAAAAATAACTGATAGGTGGGGATATGGTTTTATATATGGCTAATATCTTGTAGAATAATTAGCAAGATCCATGGATAGTGATACATTTTAGGAGAACTCCTGAAACATGGATCAGTTACAGAAAAGAGGCGTAAGAGAAAAAATCTGGAGCATCATTTTTGTTCATTCATTAAACACCTCTGTCTCATAGCTTCATAGTCTGCTGTTTAGTACTGACATCTGTTTAATGTCTACACATAATTTATATGCTCTATCGATGTCTGATTTTTTTTTCTTTCAGGTATGCAAGATTTCTTCTGTCTGCCAAAATTTGCTAATTAATCAGTTGCTCTTCATTACTCACATATGTTGTATTTACTCTTATCACTGTTGGTCATATCAAGGATGAAACAATTCAATGATGGAATAAATTGCTTACATGTTAAGTGGTTGATTAAACTAATTTATCTGCCATGCTGCACAGACAAGGAACCAGCAATAATATGGTGAAACAAAGCAAATTGATCCGTGACCAGAGGCTTAGGTGTGCTGGCAGGGGTCTACTTCGGTTGTTCGAAGTTTCAGTACTTCGAAACCCACTTGTGCGAGACCACCTGTTCGAAGTACTGAGACTTCGAAAACCGAGTACAGAGATCACAATACAGCACGCAATGGGAATACTCAGTTTTCTTCGCTGTAGTGTGATCTTGGAGTTGGTGTATTTAAGTAGGGGGTGTGGGGGTATAGCCCCCCCACATGGGGGTGCAGGGGGGCTTGCCCCCCTTTGCAAAAGATTTTTTTTTTTTTAGTCAGCTGATCCAGTGACTAGACTTCAGCGAAAGTGCACTTTTGTTGAACACTTTCGCTGAAGTGGGCATCTACTTTCTTTCTCAAAGTAATGAAATTTTGACGAAGAAAAGTAGATCCCCTGGTAGACGTGACAAGCAAAAAGTCTGCCTGGGGTAGTCACTGCTTAGTTTTTGTGTGCACCAGGAAGGGATTTTATGGAGCTTATTAGAGACCTTCCTTTTATATGAAGTAAAAAAAAAAAACAACCACGAATAAAACTGCAATTTTTACACTATATAATTTTGAGACAGTTTCATCTGTTAACTATTTATAAATTAATCTGCAGACAGAGCTTATGCATATTACTGAACCTGTGCCTTAAATATAGTGTTCCTGGAATTCAACTCAAAATATACTTATCACAGCCTTGAGCATTCTGTTATTTGGACAAAGTAGCCAAGCTTGACTTTTTTTTCATAATCCTTCCTGCTTATGGTTTTCTTTCAACCTGAGTACCATTGCAACTGTCTGCTAAGCCCTTTATTTCATGTTGCTATGACTGCAGCCTAATTATCTAGCTAATATGGATGTGCTAGCATGTATGATTTCTTTGACAGATACGATTTTGCAAGAATTTTGTAGACAAATTGGAAGTACATGTATTTCTCTGCTTTATTATGTCTCTCTTCTACAAGTGAATCTTATGTTTTTAAACATCCTGATAGAAATCATTTTTTTTCTTTTCCTTTTACTAAACATATTGTAAATGAACACTTACTAGACCTCCTGAGGCTAACTAGATAGCAGGTGATTGTCCTCTGGGATGATGAGTGGGGAAGCAATTCATTACAATGTTAAGATTTTTACAGTATCTATTCTCATACATTACTATGTTCAGTAATATATTCTACACCATTAGGCCACCTCTACAATGTCACAGAAAACTGTGTTCAGAATGTTCCAGGCCCACCTATGCTTTCTAACAAAAACATTGCTATTGTTCAAAAATATGCACAGAGGGTACAAGCAGCTTGGAATACAGGATCATGCATTACACATATATAAATAAATTTAATATGGCTGTGGTCTTGTATTATACTTCTGTATATTAACATCAGAATACCCTGGGAGCTGTATCTTACAACAATAAATAACCATGGAAAGAAAGCCAGGAGTAGTTATTTAAAGAATGAGTTAGTTCTAATATAGCATCCGCAAGTACTGCAATAAGTAAGCACACATTAGTAAATTCAGGCTACATAGCTGATACATATATATGTATGTCTATACACACACACACTAATATATATATATATATATATATATATATATATATATATATATATATATCTATTATTAAAGTTTATGAATGGTAGAAATATTAAATATTTTTTATCTTGTTTGCTTGCGTGTACTACGTGTGTGTGTGTGTGTGTGTGTGTGTGTATGTATGTTTATGCGCATGTGTGTAAAGTGAATCTCTAAAAGTAAAGGAAAAAATATTTAAAAAAACTGCTGATGCTGGCTGGCCTTTTACAAGATTTGTAATATCTTTATTTTTCAATTACAGTTCATCAGATTCTCTCTGTTTGTTTTGTTTTTCCTTCACTTTTCTGCTGCAAAGTTAAATGCCACACTGGTGCCATAGTACATAAAAACATTTTAATATTGGAAATAAAGTTGCCTCAAAAGCCATCACGTATATATTGTTTTTCGGTTTTGCTGACTGAATAAGAATAACATGCAAAGAGTGTCCATTGTCAGAAGTGACTTATCTGCGATATTGCCTCACAGTGCAAACAGAAATATTGCATGGATTGCAATCCATTTTCATTGTACAAGGATCAGTCAAAAGTACATTAAATGACAGCTCAAGGCAATGTAAAACGCTGATGCCTATGGAAAGATAGCAAAGCACATAAAGTGAACCAATTAACTCTCCCAATGAAATTTCAGAATAAAACACATTTGTGCACATGCAGTATGTAAAAGCAAAAATACTTTTGAAGATCTATTTCTCATAACTTATAATTAATAAGTCATATCACTTATCCTTTCCAGGCATAATTCTTTGTCTTTCATTTTCTTTTTTTTGGTTTTGAAGAGATGCCTAACATCGTCTGGCAGAGTAATTTTCTTTTTGTCTTAAATGAATATGAAATATATAATCAGTGATGCAATAATGTGAGATGTACAAATTTCCTCAATCCCTAGTAAATGTGTTGTGTGTGTGTCTGCGTGTATACACATACATGCATGTACATGTGCACATGCATACCAACACACATCTGTGCATGTGAATACATATATGTATATATATATATATATATATATATATATATATATATAGAGAGAGAGAGAGAGATGTATGAATACATGTGTGTGTGTGGATATATAGGTTCATTCATGGGTATATATGTGTGTGTGTGTGTGTGTGTATGTATATATATATATATATATATATATATATATGTATATATGTGTGTGTTTGTGTACGGATACATAGGTTATTTCATGTGTGTGTGTGTGTGTGTGTGTGTGTGTGTGTGTGTGTGTGTTTCTGCATATGCCTGTGTATGGATATATAAGTTCATTCCTGTGTGTGTGTGAGCATGTGTATGGATATATAGGTTTATTCCTGTTCGTGTGTATGGATATATAGGTTTATCACTGTGTGTGTGCGCATGTGTATGTGTATGGTTACATTGGGTCATTCCTGTGTGTTTGTGTCGGTGTATGTGTGTGTGTGTGCACACATGCGCATGTGTATGCTTGAATGTGTAATCATGTGAGTGTGTGTCTGTGTGCTTTATCGAGCTTGGTAGAGTAACAAACTTTGCTTTCATGGTAGCACACAGATCTGAATCAGTGCTAGACCAGGTAGATATCACACTAAAGGAAAGCAGGCAATAAATGGAAATTACAGTTACAAATAAAAAGGAAATAAGTGCTTGTCTGACCTTTGAAATTGGAGACATTGTAGGTAGGGATGATTAGGCTAGAGAAATGACAGGAAGTAAATTAGGATATAATTGAGGGGTAAACAGGCAGGATGTGAGATAGTGGTAGGAATAAGAGGAGGCCAAGGGGGAGTCAGTATATGGTGGTCTCTGGCATGGCAGATTGTGCTAAGTAGGAATGAACGGCGAGTATCTAGGCAAGTGGACAGTCCAGGCTAGCCTGTCAGGTACCAGGTCTAACCTGTGGAATCAGGCGAGTATGGAACTAATATGCTGAGAATTTTAGTTAATTTCAGAAAAGGGTGTTTCTGAGGTTGAGTTATGACAATGGTGGCATACATGCCAGTGGAGGTAGAGGTCCAGGTCTGGGAAGGCAGTCATTAAGGGGGAGAAAAGTTGGAAGAGGTTATTGGGTAGCTAGATTGTAAAATATGTTAAAAATAATAAAAGGAAATGAGAGGGGGAGTGAGGGAACTTATAGAGCGGTGCCAGGGTAGTTTGCAGAATGTTTCTGATTCGCTCCTTTTGACACCTTCCTTTCAGTCCTGTCTATTAAAGCAGGGTTCAAGTTTGTTGTGGTTAGGAGAATTCAGTCATACTTAATGACATGGATTATCAAACTTACTTGGTTCGTTAATGCATGTTCATGCTTTCAATGTTTATTTTTTTGTTTTTTTTTTGTTAATGTGGGAGAAGATTCTAAAAACAAAAATAAAAAAAGACTAAAAGAAAGAATTGTGTCCTTGTTCCTGGCATTTTTTTTCCTTGCCATTTAGTTGTGTGTTCCTGTTTCCTTAGCCTTTGGGTATGACAGGTCAGTCTTACAGTGCATGCTGGCTCAAGTGTAGGGCATTTTGCTGTGAGTGTTCATAGCATGAGTAATGTCATGGTGATGGGCAGGGCAGCATGATTAGGAGGGAGGATAAGGGAAATTTATGGGTAGGCAGCACTTGAGTAATTTATATAATGACAGAGTAGAAGATAATTACAAAAAATATATATATATATATATATATATATATATATATATATATATGTACAGTGCATGAAGGTAAAGAAGAATGTTTGCACTGGTTTGCTTTCTTTTCCATTAATTAATTAATTACACCCCAGTGACATCCAAGCATTTCAATAGTTACATCCTATTGACACCTGTAGGTGTCCAATTTAGTCTGTTCATATCAGCATTAACAATTCCAAGACAGTGCTACATTGTTACTGAAAGATTGGTTTGAGCAGTATGCATGTAACTTTAGGTTTTAATGAGATAATGTAAGATGTTTATAAAATAAAATATTTACTGTTTTTATTGTGACTTATAAATCTGAGTTTAAGACATAAAATAAGATGAATAGTAGTGTTATAAGGATTTGTTTGTGCTGAACTGTTTGCCATTTACATTTCTTTAGCAACCTTTATGGGCCCAGAGATATGAATAATTATTTGATATGTGAGAACATAACATGATGTTGTGAAAAAAAGCTCTGAATGCCATCATTAGAAATAAGAGTACAAACATACAGAATGAGTTAATGTAAGTGTATCTATGTCACTGTTCAAAAAGGGTCTATATTATGAATTTGACAGCTAAAAACACCAAACACCCTTACCTTGACACAGCTTAACTGAAACCAGGAAATCTCGAACGGCCAGAACAGAGATTTTTTTCCCCAGGGGAAAAGAAATCACTGGGCCAAAAAACAAACAAACAAAAAAAAAAAACAGGCAAAATAAAGTAGGGGGTTATGCCCCCCCACACACCCCCTACTTAAAAATACCTACTCTGAGATTGCACTACAGTGGAAGAAATGGCAAACTCCTAACAGTGGCCCAGCAATTTTTTCCCTGGGAAAAAAATCACTATTCTGTCCTAGATTTCCTGCTTTTGGTAAAGCTGTGTTGAGGTAAAGGTGTTAGGTGTTTTTAGCTGTCAGTCTCCTAATATACCCTCATTAAAAAATGTATGAATTTAATAGAGGTGTTTTAAAAATGTGCATATGACATTTTTTTTACTTAATGATTTGGTTGGGAATCTTCCAAATTATATGAGGCGATTGGAGGTCTTTGGTATACAGAACAGGGGAAAAAAAGTGTGTGTGGTGGTGGTGGTGGTGGAGGGGGGGGGGCCTAACATGAAGTCAGTGTGGTGGGCAGCTTATGGGTAAAACAGGCTGGAACATAAACACTTTCTGAAAGTTTAAATTGCCGATGTACATATGTATCTATGTAAATAATGCATAATAATTACATAGTAGTTGTATGCAAATCTGAACTTTAGGCTCACTGACTGTCATTTTTTGTAACTGTTTTAAATACTAGTAGAGTATCTCCCTGTGCCTCAGAGTTAAAGGTTCTCACTGAGCTGAGTTGCACTACCCCAGTAAAGAAGTAGAAATGTACAAATAAATAATAAATTCATAATCAAATACATTTACCCAGTGTGAATATTTTTTTCCTTGAGTATTGCATGGTTCAGCTTTCTTCACTGAACTGTAGTTCTTATCTCAGGTGCATACTTACAGGTATGGTTATGTTTTTGTCTTCATTCGCAGTCTCATAGACAACATAATTGTTTTGTATTTTTCCAATTTTCTATTTAGCTCAGGCTTTTTGTACAAGAGGAACTGCTCTTCTTTCCATTTTGCGGTAGATTGTTTGTGTTAGGAGTGAGCTGCATTATGTTGCTCCTAGATCTACATTAGTGAAGTTGTGAGCAGTCTTTAATGCTGCTTGAAATTTGTGCAGGTTAGGGGTAGGCAGTGTGCATATGATGGCCAACATGTTTGAGTATGTGTCAGTTTGTTTTGTTATTATTGATATATCATGCATTTTTTCTTTCATCCTCGGTGGTGGTGCTGCGGTAGCGTTGTCGCCTCACAGCAAGATGTTGTCCCGTCTGATTCTTAGCTAGAGCGTCTTCTGTGGAGACATGTGTGAATAAGCGTACCTTCGTTGAAGGTTGTGCATTAGGGCTGGCAACTCAGCACGTAAAAATCAACTGCCAATCATTAGCGGACCGGAGTTCCGCTGTGGCGACCCCTAACCGTGAAAAGCCGAAAGACACAACAACATGCATTTTTTCTTTCACTTTTGGACTAATTGTTCTTGCAGTGCATTTATTGGTCTTGTCACACATCAAATCTGGTACAGTTATGCAAAGGTCCACGGACAAAACTACATTAACACCTATGTGGTGTGGAATGTCACAACTCTAGCATCCTAAGCACAGCTTACATTCCTGAGGATTTTCTGAAAAATAATTTTAAAATGCATAAGAAAGACAAATGCAAATATTTTATGAACAATAAAAGCTGTTAAAACTGCATGAATAGCAATCTTATCATTGGACAATATTCTTTGCAGTGATGGTACTCAGTGCATTCATAATCTTGCCATAAAGGCTATAATATGCTATAATACAAATGAATTCCAAATTATAATTTTTGCTAAACCTTCACAAACAAGTTCTCGTGTCTTGGAAACTGTACAACCTAGACATATATTGTTAGAATATGCTTGTTAACTAGACATAAGCTTTTTCATTGCAGCAAAAATATCCCTCTCTGAGTGCATGTTTAATGAAAATGTTTATAGAAATATGAAAATAGCACTGAATATCTCTCACGATGTGCAGCTTTACAGTACAAATATCAAAGAAAGTTTTCTTCCACAACTTGAGTTTCATCTGATGTCAAGCAATGTTATCAGTAAGACACTTGTTTTTTGAAATATTAAGTACATATGGAAATATTGTTTATTTTCATAATTACTAACAAACAAATAGAATTATGTCAGATATTATATGATATAAATGGACAAGACAATGAATGTCCCTGTCTATCATCATATCATATCAGCCCACCACCATCAATAACATGTAGGGCTTGCAGTTATAAAAAATTAAACACAAATGTGAAAATATGAATAATAAGTGACAAATAGTGATTCCTTTCTCTACTCTATATTAAAAATCTTAGTATCATTTTGCTAATAACTCCTAACACTTCCTAGTACTTCTTATTATTAGCTGGTAGGTTGCTTAGTTAAAGAAGTCAGACCCCAAAAATGTTCTGGACACAATAAGCAGCTGTGTGTGTGAAAAGGAAGGTGTTTGAGGCTTGAATTAGTTAATCAGTTACATGGGGTGAGAAAAAGCTGTGGTAAGTGACAACAGACTACCATATTTTCACAGTACTTTGCAATGTTTAACTAAAACTATATTTACATTTTTCTGATTAGAGAAACAGAAGACTGATACAAGTTATAAAAGGTTAACAACAAAAACAAATCAAAGATGGAGTTTAAGTGATAAATTTACTGTCTAATTCAAACTGGAATGCAAGCTTTCAAGAAAGCGGCTATCTTTATCAGGTACAGCAAGTGTGCCGTTATACCACGTAAATGAACTAGATTTTAGAAAATAACAAAAACAAATCAAAGTTGAAGATTAATTTATAGATATACTGCCTAATTAAATCTGGAAATAAAGCCAGAAAGCAAGCTTTCAAGATAATAGATATCTTCATCAAGTACAACATGTCTATCATCATAAGGAAAAAACAACAAAGATTCCACGTAGAAAAAATATTTATTCCATAAATTGTGCCTTAGCGCCTCGGCTACCACAGCCCTCAATGAGCACATAAATCAAAGTGAAAATCCATTCCCTTATATACCCAATAATGAAAAAATCAATTAATTAATCAAGTAAACAAAATAACATTTAAAGTGACTCCACTCACTCCGTAGACACAAATACATACAAATCTCAGAAAAAAAACATATATAAAAATATTAAGCAGCAAAATATACCTTATTAAAGTAGATATTTCCAGTTAATTTCTATATTTAAACCATTAGGTGATAATGTATTATACTTTAATATAAAAATAAATTCTTTATACAATAACATATTTTTTAATAACTTGTAATCACCCTTTTTAACAAAAATCTGCTCTAAAATAGTGGCTTATAATAAATCTGCATTACTATTATGAACTTCTAAGAAATGTAATGCAACCAAATTTTCTGTTGCCCCCTCCTAATGTCTCGAACATGCTCCTGCAATCTAACCCTAAATTTTCTTTTGGTTTTCTCCAATATAAAAAATATTGCAAGGGCATTTGAGACAGTAAATAACACCATCAGTATAACAGAAAAAACATTGATTTTTGTGTAAATATTTTATTATTTATTTTATTAAAGGTTAGTTGTATTAAAGGGCATATATTACAACTATAACAAGGTATAGTACCAAAAGTTTTTAATGAAAATTTTAATTTGTCAATAGGGCATATATAATATGCTCTAATCAGCATATCACCCAAACTTTGTCCTCTTTTATAAGCAATTTTAGGATTTACAGGAAGTAATTTACTCAAAATGTTATCTTTCCTTAAGAATTTCCAATAATATTTCACTATGTCCCAAATTTTCTTACTCATTAAATTATACGTAGTAACAAAATAAATATCATCTTGCTGTACTTTATTATACTGTTTAGATGTATTAGGCGGCATGGTATGTCCTTCAGTAACCGTTATAAACGTATTCATAGATTCCATAATAGATTGAATCGTATAGCCTCTATGTAAAAACATATCAACAAGTTTATTAATTTGTCATTCTAAATCCTGATAATCTTTACATAACTTAGACAACCTTACTATTTCTCCGTAAGGTAAAGATTCAATTGTATGAAGAGGATGACAGCTGGTGCCAAACAAATATTGGTTCCCATCAACAAATTTTTGATGAACAGTGGTAAAAATTAACCTTTGTCCCTACTTGTAAACCATCAAATTTGATGATATAATTATTATTATTAAGTTCAGATACAAATTCAATTACAGAATCATGACCTCCCTGACACAAAAAAATTAAATCATCGATGTATCGAAAATATAACAGCGCATGATTCTGTACAAAACTATTAGTATAAACATAATCTAACTCAAATTTAGCCATGAAAATATTGGCATACATGGGGGCAAAAGGTGCCCCCATGGCAGTACCTTTTAATTGATGATATATATTTTCATTAAAACTAAAAAAATTGTTCAATAAACAAAAATCTGTCAAATCCAAAATGTAATGGGAAACCGGGCTATCACCGAAAAAGTAATGTAAAGCTCGCATACCATCCCGATGGTTAATATTAGTGTATAAACTCACCACATCTAAACATACCCAAAACATATCTTGAGTCCAATATACATGTGAAATTTTATGAATAAAATCAAAGGAATTCTTAATATATGAATCCAATTTTTCTACATAAGGCAATAAATGTTTATGTATAACTTCCCCTGCATTTTGTAGAATATAGTTAGTAGCTGCCACAATGGGATGACCAGGGGGACTATAAGGATTCTTATGCAGTTTTGGAAGACAGTAAAAAGTAGCTAATTGACAGTTATCTATGTTAAACATAGTATCTAAATCTTTTTTACAAAAGTAACCTAAGCGTACACCTTTTTCAATGAGAATAGTAAATCGTTTTATCGAGTTTGTATATTCGTTATATTCACTTACTCGATAAGTGGATGTATCACTAAGATGTTTCATACACATATCATAATATTGAGTATGATGAAGTATAACAATTTTATTGCCCTTATCAGAAGGTGTAATAATAAGGTCATTCCTATTCATCAACTTCTTCAGAGCAAACCATTCTCACTTTGTCATATTAAAAGAGCAAGAACTCTTATCAAAACATTTACTAGTTGTTGTAAAGAGAAATATAACATTTCAGAAAATTGTGTGATAGTACTATTAATATATGGAGGAATAAATTTCCTTCGATACTTAATACCATCTGTATTTAAAAGAGTGTAAGCATTAGCTACTGTGGAATCACAATCATCAGAAATACAAGAGAAAAAACTGTCAGTACTCAAATCACTTTCCAAACTGCAATTTTCATTATAGTCATGTATACATCTATTATTCTGAGAAAAATAATATTTTAAATGTAACTTCCTAATAAATCTGAAAATTTCTTGTTTAATAACATGATTTCTTGGAATAACTGTTGGTACAAATTTCAAACCTAGCTGCAAATCAAATATTTCTTCCTCTGATAATACAAGACCCGACAAATTAACAACATTAGAAGCATAAATTGTAGGAGAAGTTAAACACACATTAGTTCCATCTACTACGTTTAGAAGTCTGTTTAAATTGTCCTTCACTCGGTGGAGAACAAACACTAATTCCTTTTTTCTTATTGCCTCTTTGGTTATTATCTGTGTAGGCTTGAAAACATTGTTTATGAGCCTGTGGATTCTGTGCATCTGGCAAAGGTGGGAATTCAGAGAAAGCCCCTTCCGAATCAGTAGTAAATCCTGCTCCTTCCGAAGAAGCAAAAGAGACAGACAACTGTTTCTTATTTCGATTGTTATTCTTTCTCATTGATTTAAAGCACAAATTAGGTTGGTTTTCCACAAAAAGGCCCGCCCATTATTATAATCACGAATATCTCTTTTAATTTTGGTAGATTTAAAATCTACCTGTTCATTTTCAAATTTATTTAACTTATCTTTCAGGTTTTTAAAGATGTCACTAACCTTTTGTTCACCAATCTCAGCAAGCAAATCTGAATGCATGTTCTGTAACTCTCGTTGCAACTTATTTTGGAGCACACGCTCTCTCTCTACTAATATATTCACCCATTCCATAGCACAGGAATGGGCAGCAGCAATCCATCTGTCTTTAAATAAATTATCAGTAGGATCCGTAGAGTCAAAAAGTGTTGCTGGATTTTTAAATGCTCTAAGCCCCTAGGGGCGATGTTAAGTTCAGTATATCTATTTAAACCCAGCAAATTAAAGTGACAGCGAGTTCCACGAAAAATCAATTTCTCAAAGTCATTCCCAGTATCCTGAATTTCTTTAGGGAACATACCTGAGGCAGAATCTCCCAAACCCCCAAATGGGTTAAGGAACTTGCGTTGTCTCTCATCCATAAATTGTAAAGCACTATGAGTCGGTCTAAGAATGTTATTATTACCAGCTGTCGCAGAAGCAGCAGGTAAAACTGTAGTAACAGCAGTAGTATTAGGAACAGCAATGGAAGCTAAAACTGGTGGGGCAGCAACAGCAGAATTACCCAAACCATTAGCTATAATAGGAGCAGAAGCCATAATAGATGCCCCTGGTAGTAAAAAATTATCCAAAGTTCTTTGATGTCTATAATCATACTCTGCAAATTAATTAAATCTCACTATATATATATATATATATATATATATATATATATATATATATATATATATATATTTATATATATAAATTTTCTATGGATTCACTATAGAATCCTGAAATACTGAAATCCTGAATTTCAGTATTTTGAAATTCTATAAACCTTTAAATACTGAAACCCCATAACCGTAAAATTTAAAATTGTGAACCTACAGTGCAAATACACCACACACATACACAGACACAATCTCCTCCACAGTCAAACAAACAGTCCTACACTACAGACAAGCAGGGGGGGCAAGACCCCCTGCACTCCCCACACCCCTCCTACTTATATATACTAACTCCGAGACCTCAGTCACACACACAAAGGTAACTCACACACACACATTTCACAGCCCCTTGTACACATCACAGCCAAAACAGACACTAACATACACTAAAGCCCCTAACCAACACACTCCTACGTAAATACCTACACTTACACCTATGCATTCACACACCGCAACACCCCTCCCTACTTATATCTACTAACTCTGAGATTGCACAATCACACACATAAAGGTAACTCACACACACACACACACATTTCACTGCCTCTTGCACACACACATCACAGCCAAAACACACACTAACATACACAAAAGCCCCTAACCAACACACTCATACGTACTTATGTACACTTACGCCTATGCATTTACACACCGCAACACCAGAAGCTCTGAACGTCTGTATTTTGAATTTCGCGCTTCTTGTGTTTCTGAATTTCATGGCTTCGGTATTATAATTTCAAAATATTGAAAGTCAGGATTTCAGTATTTCAAAATTATAAAGGGAACCAATATTTTATATATATATATATGTATATATATATATATATATATATATATATATATATATATATAGATCACAAGTCTGCAACTACAGTGAAAAAAATGCTGAACTTCTGATACTGTGTGTATCTGCATGTGTGTGTAGTGTATATATGTGCATCTATCTGTATGCAGGCATCTGCTTGTATCAGTATATGTGTATATGAATGACAGTGCATTTGAAAGCATGTGCGTCTGCATGTGTGTGTGTGATATGTTTACTAAACAGCATGATGAGAGGAAACTTAAGTAACTGATGAATCATAAACATCATTTATCTGATATATTTTATTTATGCAGTAATAAATACTTTATTTGTAGAAATCCCTCTCCTTTTATGGCAATTAAAAGCACTTGCAGCCTACTTTAAAAGACTGGAAACTATGTGAACATATCCAGATGCATGAAAAATAAAATCTTCTTTTGTGTTGCATTTTTTATATCCAGCACATCTTTTCAGTGACAGTTGTAAATATTTTAGGCACTGTATGACAATGCATTTGTAATATATCTGTCCCCTTCTCTTTATCAGCCAAGACAGCAAGTAATAAGAATTATACATCAGGACCAAAATGTTCAGGGATATCAAGGTATTAAGAGAAGTGCAGGATGCGTGCTATAATATGTATCAACATCAGCAGCTTATAGTATGCACATGTGCATTCACTTGATAACTGATTAAATGATCTTTTGGTAATTTATGACATCACCTTTAGCCTGCTAATCATCAAAAATTGATACTATTGTCTGCTACATAATGCAATGAATATGAGCCTATACAAACTCTGTCTGATTTCTTTTTTGATCTTAACATTGTCTTGGATAGACCTGTGCATTCGTGTACCACAAACTATTCTGCCATGACTCAGACTTGTAGGCAGTGGAATCTGTTTGTACAGTGAAAAAGACAAGACAGATTATTAATTCAGTGTGTTTCAAGGACACATGGATGACAAGAGAAAGAGAGAGACAGAGAGCTATATTTTGCTTATATAATTCATTGGGGACAAGGAAGTAGAGAACTCCATTTAAGTCAAACTAAATACAATCAGTATGCTTTTACACTCTGTATGAGCAGTGAGTCCAAGCGCAATGAATCTCTGAAGTGACATTTTGTAAGGAAACATTATTTTGATGTTGGAGATATTGGAGTACTTACTGGATTTAGTAGCATACAGTAAAGCACAATTTAAATAAATGATGTTTCATCAAACTTGATAGCGATTAAATTTTATCTGAAAAAAAATGGTTATAGTGAAAAAACTCCAGCACCTGGGATAATATTTTTGTTTTTGTTATATAGTTCAAACACAGGAGTATTTGCTGAATACTGTGTAGACTGTAATGTGGTGTTTAACTGCGAATGGAAAACAAGAGCGATAACGGCATTCTACACTGATATACCTACACATTTGATCGTACTTGACTTTGCCTTGCATGGTAGAATATGTGTACTTAGAGACTGGCCAGGTGCTTTGCACTTGGAAGGACCAAGGGTCAAGGGAGACATTTAAAATCTTCAATGGCTCCCAGAGTTTGGCTGCAGGCTCATCCAGACATAACATACCACTGGCATTTACCATCACATTATTACTGTGATGATGGCAACATGGTTTGTGCAAATGAAAAAAAAGGAGTGATAGATCACTGTCTCAGCACTTTGGTAAGAGAAAATTCAAGTGACATGAAAGAAAATAGAAAAATAATTGTATGGTCTACATTTTTAAAAGAGTTGTAGCTGATGCAAGTAGCACATTATGCGTTGTGATATTTCACGAGCCACTTAGGGGATCTATTTCCCAGATAAAGAGCTATACGTGCTCTCAGAAAAAAACGTTGCACCTGCAGAAATTAACTTTATCACAGAAAGGTTGAGTTCAGCTAAGATGATGAAAATTAGAGAAATAACAAAAGCATGTTTGACCAGTAGAAAGTATAATTTACAAATGGATGTTATAAATAATAGCATCTGTTTTGTAGAAACAAGCTTTACATATCAGAGAAAGACTAAGTTGAGCAGAGCTAAATCAAAAAAACAAGCCACCTTGGTGGAATCACAAAATGGCTGTATAACAAAGAAGAAAATCAATACAAAAATTACGAGGTGCAGCACCCAGCAGGATGAGAGCACTCTCCTCAAAGTAAACAAACAACTCAGTGGACAAAGAAAGTCTAACAAAGCCAAATTTGAGGTAAATTAGGCCTCCCAGGCCAAGGACAACCACAAGGCATTCTTTACCTATGTTCACAACCTTAAATGCAATACAGAATTGTGTGCAGAGCTCATTGTTAATGAAGCCACCTATACTGCCCCAGAAGTTATAGCAAACCTACTGGCTGACAAATTCATCTCCAACTTTACACCTCTCTCCCCACAACCTTCCCTCAGAAAATACTATCAGATACAACTCCCCCTGCTATCACTAGGGAACAGGTCCTTAATGATCTCTTTAATGCCAAGAACACTGCATCAGTAGGCCCAGACAATATCCCAGGATGCCTTCTAAATAGCATGAAACATGACTTATCAGGCCCTCTGGCATTGCTTTTTAACTGTAGCCTCCAAACAGACTTCATGTCTCATGAATGGAGAACTGCAACATCATTGTCATCCCTCTGCACAAAGATGGGCCATCTAGAGACCCTGGAAACTACAGACCATTATGTCTCTCTTGTCTTATGGGCAAAGCCATGGAAAGAATTATTATGAAAATGATCAATTATAATATAGTGGACATCCAGACACTGGACTCAACCCAGTTTGGTTTCATCAAGGGCAATTCATGCTTATTCAACCTGGTGGACTTCTTTGTGAAGGTCACCAAAGCAATGGATGGAGGCAAAATGGTTCACACTGCCTACCTTGACCTAGCCAAGGCATGTGACACAATACCACACTCGGGCATTGTTGACACACTCAGGAGGTTAGGTACAAACCCATATGTCACCCAGTGGATAGCCACCTCACTCAGGGACCGGACCCAGTAAGTAAGAATTGGGGAGTACACCTCTACAAAGAGGATAGTCACAAGTGGAATCCCTCAGGGATCGATCCATTGACAGATCCTTTTGGGCATTTACTTCTCTGAAGTCAAGGTCAATGTCAATGGTCTTTGGCTGACTAAATTTGCAGATGATTGCAAATTAGGAGCTATTTTTGAATCCCACACTGACATAAATGTTCTCCGGGAAGGGGTGACACAGGCAACTGGTGTCAGAGTCATGGACTAACACTAAATGCCAAGAAATGCATAATAGTATCCTTTAGGGAGTCATCCACACCTGGTAACTATCATATTGACAACACACCCCTTAGAGCTGACCCAATAGACATGGACTTAATTACACCCATAGATATTAATCTAGCCTTTGACCATCATGTATCTGCAGTTGTGAGGCTATCATTCTATGGTGAACATCTTATTTAATTTATTTATTTACATTTGTTGACCAGGAATGTCTGACTGAGCCGAGGCCCTTTTTCAGCAGAGACCCAGGGAGAAAAGCTCCAGTACATACAAATATAACATTAAGTACTTAATATAGATTTTATACAAGTAGAATACAGCTAAATCTTATACAGATAACGATTGGTTGCACATATATTAGTTAAGCAGAAAGGCATATAAAGTACAAAAATCAGGTGTGTTTTTTTTTTTTTTAACCAAATCAGACCAGACGTTATATGAGTATTACAGAGAGAAGTACATACACTGAGGAAAGTTGAGAATGGAAAGTTTTCAAGGAGGGTTTGAGCATTGGCAGATTCATTTCTTATTGAAATATTCCTTTATTGTTAGCTTAAACTGTTTGGGATGTGCCTGTGTTCGAATCTCTAGGGGAAGTTTGTCCCATTCAGTAGGGAGGTGGTATACGTTTTGTTCTGCTTTAGATTTGGGCTTGTAGATTTTTAGAAGGTCTTGGGAAGAGCTATGGAGGTTTCTTGTAGGAGCATAGTGGGAGATAATAGAGTGTAAGTCTGGACAGAAAGATGGCTGATATAAGATTGAGTGTATGGTTTGGAGCTGAGAGAGGAGGAGTTGGGGCAGTTTGAGCCAGTTTAAGTATCTTAGTGAGAGACAGTGGGTAGATCTGTAGGGTTGGGTTGTTGGGTTGCAAATCTAGCTACTTTGTAATAAGTAGTCTGAAGTCTAGCAAGGAGAGAGGAGTTAAGGTTAGTAAGAATTTGAGAGCAATATCTTAAGCAGGGAAGAAGATAGGCATGAGTGAGGGCTATAAAATGGATTCTTGAGGGACTCCCATTTGTATTTTTAGTGGAGTTGATAGATCAGTATCCCATTTTACAGATTGGAATCTCTCTTTAAGATAGCTTTCAGATCATGCCACTGCATGAGGAGAGAAACTGAGGTTGAATAGTTTGTTTAATAGTAGAGAGTGAGAGACAGTATCGAAGGCCTTAGAGAGGTCAAGGAAGAGACAGGAGATAAGTTTATGGTCATCTCTGGCCAGGGAAATAGTACTGAGAAAGGAGTGCCGTATAGGTACTATGCTTTGCTCGAAAACCATGTTGCGTAGGTGTAAGTAGGTTTTTTTGTGAAAGATGATCAATGACTTGAGTATGAATGCACTTTTCAAGAACTTTATATAGAAGGAAGAGGATGGCAGTAGGCCTAAAGTTAGAGATTTCAGTGGAGTTGCCTCCTTTGTGGATAGGTATGGTATAGAAGTGTTTCCAGATAGAAGGTACTTTAGATTACAAGATGGAGTGGTTTATGAGGATAGAGATAGGATAGGCAAGTGAGTGGGCAGCTGACTGGGGAAAGTAGGTGGGATGTTATCTGCAGATACAGAGCAGGGTTTAAATTTGGAGAGTAAGGTACGGATGTGTGTTGTGGGGATGGACTTCAGAGAAAATATTTTAGAAGGAGTTGTTGAAGAAAAATCTGTATTTGTGGGATTCTTTGTGTTGGAGCTATTTGAGTTAAAGAGATTGGATATTGATTCAACAAAGTAAGTTTTGAAGGTGTTGGCTCTGTCTACTGGTGTCTTTTCTAGGGTAGGTTTGGCTGAGGTTGGGTTTCCCGGATGGAGCATTTGATTGATTGTGTGCCAGCATTGTTTTGGGGCTGATATTAGTGTAGAAGGGGGCTTATAGTAGAATTATTTTTTGTCTTTGTTGATTAGTCTTTTGACCAGGTTTCTTTGTTCTTTGTATCTTTGTAGATCATAGGGATTTTTTTGTTTGAAGCCATTTTTTCCAGGACTTATCTCTAGACTTCATGAGAGTTCTTGTGTTTTTTGTTAGCCGAGGAGATATTATAGCTTTTGACCTGATTTTACGAGGTGGGGCTAATGAGAAAATGATATCCAGAAAAGTAGAGTTGAAAGCAATGACAGCGCCATCTAAAGGAAGCTGAGTGAGGAAGTCCCAGTTTACTCTAGATATTAGAGTGTTAAAAGTTTCTGGGTTAAAATTGGAGAGATTATGCCTAGTAAAAAATGTGTGTGGTTTTGGGAGGTGACTAGTATATCTTAGCACTTTTATAGGTGAGTGGTCACTCAGGGAATCAGGGAGAGTTTCAGGATTATGATATTTGGATGGAGCTGAGACAAGTATCCAATCAATGAGGGTATTTATAGTGTGAGTGTTGTTAGAGTGTGTTGGCTTAGTAATTAGCTGGGTAAATCCATATAGATTACTATTGTGTGTGGATCCAGGGTTATTAAGGGTTAGCCAATTGATATTCGTGTCACCAAGGAGGATTGTTTCATTTGGGATATTCAGGGAAAAATAGGAGAGAATGTTTTCCAGTATTGGAATATTATCACCTGGTGGAATGTAGGTGGATACTATAGTGATTGTAGTGTAGTTGTTTCGTTTAAGGTTAACTGCCAGTATTTCTTCTGGGGAGAAAGATGGATTTGTGATGAGAGAAATAGTGAGATTACTAGAATAGACTATGGCAACCCCCCACCCTTTTTGTTCCTTCGGTCTAGGTGAATCATGTTATAGCTGGGGGGAGGATATCTTTATCTAGGTTGTGTGGTTTAAGCCAGGTTTCTGTTACTGCAATGACATCAGGGGTATGATTTGCTATCCAAGCTTGGAACTGACTAAGTTTGTTGAGAATGCTTCTGGTATTAATAGAATAGAAGGATATTTGTTTTTGGGGAGTAGTTAGAGGGGATGAGGTGGGAGGAATGTTTGGACTAGAGGTAAGGTTCGGGTTTGGACCTGGGTTTGTATGAATATCACCTGATATAAGTATAGTGTTGGGGAAACTTTTGGATTTTGATGTGAGTGGGTAGTATCTAATAAGCTTTGTCTTGTTTTTTGGTGTTAGGGAGTAAGAAGGAGGTATTTTTATTTTCGGGAGTAGAGAGTTTAAGGGTAGGAAAGAGGGAGAGATGATGGTCAATTTTTGAGTTAGGTTGATCATTTGGGAGTGGGTTGGTGGGGTGTTTATGGAAGGAGAGTAATGGTGCATGGGGTGCAGTGAGATGATTTAAGAAGATTAGCTGAAGTAGTAGAAGGTTGGAGAGGATTAAGGCATACACAGTGGGAGATCAGATATAGGAAATAGTATAGAATGGAGTTTGATTGAGAAAAGGGGGGAAAACGTAGGTATGGTAGAAGTGAGAGGTGGTAGAGGTAGGTTTAGGAAGTGGCTGTGTGCAAGAGGTTGGTACATATAGGGTTTAGTTAATGAATGAGGTGGAAGAGGGTGAGAGTTGGGGTGGAGAAAGTATGATAGTAGGATGGTGTGGTGTAGGAGTGGGAGTGGGAGTGATCTGAAAAAAACCTGACGGAGATCTGATTGGTAGTTGTATGACGGGGGGGGGGGGTGTATTTCTACAGTAAGTATAGGAGCACTGGGGACTGGTGAGATTTGGGGGCAGGGTTTTGGAGCGGAGTGAGCCCATAGGGCAAACGGAGCAGGATACAGCAAGTGAAGAGAGTGCAGCAGAAAAAGGATCAGCAACTGTAGTACAATACAAAGGTAAGTGGATAATGTAATGAAAAACTGTTAGGGGGGAAAAGCTTTGTTAACAGGCTGGAAATTTGTTCATGTTTTAGCAAGGGGGGAGAGGTTGTATAACAGTTAAGGAGATAGAGAGTTTGAATTAGAAAAAGAGTTCAGCCAGCTTTAGGTACTAAACCTCAGGAGAATAGTGTAGCACTAGCTATTTTGTTGGTAGGTGCTGCCACCTAGTGGCATAAGAAGGATAGCAAGCAGAAGTGTTAAGTCTTTGTTTGAAGTAAAATGATTATTCATGGTTTAGAGACTGGAGGGGGGGAGAGTAGCAAGCGGTCTGCGGCAGGCTGCTAAAGACACACACTCGGGAGGGCAGACAAGCACAACATGGATATTAGGAAGTAGCATAATTAGCTAGTCTATAGGTAGTTTCCTTTGGCTACATACATTCACAAAAAATTGTATTGGGGAGTCCTCACAGTAGCAGTATTCAAGGTGACCCTGACTAGCAGGCAGGTTCAGGGAGTTTTCTGGGTTAAGCAGGATGTAGTTCTTTTAATTATATTGGCAGGGAGGGCGCATCTGGTGTGGATTGCTGTAAAAAAGAGAGCGAGATAGTGGGTTAGGTTATTTAAGAGCTACGAGCAAAGAGATAAAAGGATAAGGCAAAAAGTTAGGCAATAGTCAGAGGAGAAGGACTGTCTATAGTCATACAGAAAGTAGGGAAAGACAAAGGATAGAATGTAGGTGAAAAGTAGAAAAAGTTGGGAGAGTAAGTTCAAGATGTAGTAGTAAAAAAGCAGCAGATATGGCTAAAGTACAATGCAGAGGTAGGCAGTGCAGGAGACTCTATATAAACAATCCAGTAACTCTACAGTCCAAGCTATAGAAGGAAAAATGCAAGTTTAGGAGTATAAGAAACGAATAAAAAACACTCACTCTACAGTGCAATACAGTATAAGACACAACTAATAGAACACTCTCATTACAGTGTAATACATTTCAGGTAAGACAATTTAGTCGCTCTATAGCCCAAGCAGTATGGCAGTGTATTATTTAAGAAAAATACAATCACTCAACAGCCCAGCCTAATACAGGTTCCCCAAGCACGAGGTTTGAGGGATGGGGTTTGTCGTCAGTAGACAAAGTAAAAAAACAATCATAAATATTCTACCAAACAAAGCAATGTTAAGTACATGGGAATATCTAAAACAGTACTTATGAACTGTATAAGAATAGTCTAACAGTGACTGTGCAATACAGTAGAGCTGTAAACGCTAACTGTAATGGAGAAAATCTGCTATGATATGGCCAAAATAGTATCAAACAGAAAAAAACACTATCGCTATAGTTATAAATAAAGTCAGTTCATATAGCGTTGGTTAAACCTTATTAGTACTTCAACTGATCCTGTTTGCATATAAAACACTAATGTGATTTGGCTGGCTACATGGGTGTGCATATCACATTCAGTTTTAGCCCCTTTAAGAGAGACAAACAGGCATATATGATGCCCTATGGTTTGCGCATCTTAGCTAGTCAGTTTGTTTAGTGTTTGTCAATAAAAGTTACAAAATAGAAACAAAACATCGATTGCCAGAACAAAGAAGTGAGACCCAAGAGGGGACAAAAGAGCAGCTGGTAGTTTTATTCTACCACGACTGTTTTGTTGCCAATATATTCCTATTCCTGTTTCAAAGGTAAAACCCATATCAGCTGTGTTTTACAACAGCATGTGGAAAAATGTTGTAAGACATAAATCGCATACTTCAGCAGTTAAACAAGTGTTTAGCACATTTGGTGCTCTACGAGCACATATTTAAACACTGCACAATTGTGTAAAAAAAACTACCTTATATACCTACCTTATAAACAAATGTATGGCATCTAGGTCCTAGGTAGACATTGTTCCTCTGCATTTGGCATTCATCAGACCTATCATTGAGTACAATGTCCTCTTTGTTGGATTTGTCTGATTAGGTACATAGCAAATGGAACATCCACAGAGTTTTCTCATTAAAAGAATGCAGGGCATAAAATGTCCTATGCAGACTGCCTCAATGCCCTATGCCCTGTATTCTGTGTCCTACAGGCTGTTAGGAGAGATCTATGCCTGGCATACAGACATTGTCAGACCCCATACATATGGACCTTCTGCATGTCCACAAAACAAGCATCACCAGAAATACCCATTCTAAGGTCCTAAACCTTGCCTTTGATATAAACAGAACCTGATGGAGAGACATATATGTATCCCAGAGAGTACTCATTCTCTGGAAGAGGATCCCTATCCATGTGCAGGAAAGTTCCTCCATAAGCCAATTCAAGTCTAACTTGCACAACTGAATGCTGAACAGGAAATTCATCCTTAGTTTGGCACCTATGTCTGTAATGGACACAGGCAACCTGTAAATGGTTCATCTCCCAGGCCCCTGCATGTAAATGTTTAATCTCCCAAGCTTCTGTTCACACTTATCAAGGGTACCAGAACTTTTCAGAGATCTGGGATCCGTGAATAGGCTTAAAAAGGCCTTTGTGGTCGCTAGCCTAGTAAACCCCTATGAAGTACAGGCTAACACAGAAGGCCTCTGGATAATGAAGTTCGCAGATTATTACAAACTAGGAGCCATAGTCAAGTCCCCAAATGATGTGGACTTCCTATATAAGGGCCTCGCTGAGACAGATGCCTGGTGTGAGAGCCATGGCCTCATGCTCAATTCCAAAAAGTGCAGTGTCATCCCCTTTGGTAAAAACTCTGTACCCATGAACTACCACATAGGCCGCAATCTATTTAACACAGAATGTGTGATACAAGACCTTGGGACCCAGGTGGACAGTAGTCTCTCCTTTGATAGTCACATTGCCACAGTAGTCAGAAAGTCCTTCTATGTGGCACACCTCATCATAAAAGGGTTCTCATCCTGGAATAAAGACGTCATTGTTCCCCTCTACTTGACACTCATTAGACCCATTATAGAGTACAATGCCCCTTTTTGAATGTACCTCACAAGACATCTGCAGCAGCTGGAAAGGCCTCAAAAGTACCCCACAAAGAGGATTACTGGCCTCAAACAAATGCCCTACACTGACCGCCTCAAAAAACTCCAGCTTTACACCATAGCATATCACCTACTCCAAGGTGATCTCTGCCTAACATATAAAGCTATGTCAAACCCAGAGCTGTTGGACATGCTACACCTCAAGAAATCCCAATCCCTCCAAGCTACACGCTCTAGGGACTTAAACCTTGTCACCACAATAAACAGGACATGCTGATGGGATAGATTCCTGTCCCAGTGACTTCCCATACTCTGGAACAGTCTACCCATCTATGTCAAGCAAAGTTCTTCATTAGCACTCTTCAAGAAAAATCTTGATGAGTGAATGGGAAATAGGAAATACACTCCAGGGATCACTTCTGTGTCTCTGCTCGACAGTGGCACAGGAAAATAACTTTCTTGGGTGGCATAAGCCAGAGAACCTTGTTGGCTAGGCTTACGTAGGCCCTTGGGCCGATAGCCTAGTACCTACCTATGAGGTGGAAATGTCAGTGTGTCAGTTTAATTAGTTATTTAAATAAATGCTAGCTGTATGTGTAGTTGCAGTATCACTGACTGTGATGAAGATACAAGTCATTGCCTCTGATGTTTAATGCAAGACATAAAAGATGTACTGAAGTATGAACTCAAAATCATATGGGGGATTTTTTGAAACTGCTGTCACCTCCATAATCTACTGATGTTTTTCTTTATTTGGACAGATAAATTTGTTTTATTCTTTCATTTTTAATGCAAGTTATGCTGCTGGGTGGTAGAGGAGTTCATGCACAAATTAACTGCCAAACAGGAGGTTATACTATGCATGAGGCCATTACTTACTGAGTAAATCTCTGTGTGTAGACTCACACTGTCAGATTTGCTGTATGAAGGAACTAATTATTGTTGTGTAATAGAAATTATGTAATCCAAGCAAAGACACAATGCTCTGAAGGAGTACTACCTCAAAACTGAAGAACACAGATGTAAAAGCAACAACAACAACAAATAGAGAAACCACTTGCTACAATGGTTAAGGTCTTCGCGTTACATGCACATGGTATAAGGTCCAGTCCTAATCATTGACCAGTGCTTGTATGTTGACTGCATGTTCTCCCTGGGTCTCTTTTGGGTTCTACCCACATCTAAAAACATGCTGAGTGTTTCTATCTTACGCTCACCCAAGAATGGAGCTGTGGGCAGCAGCAGAGACTTTAGATGGTGCCCTGTAGGGGAAAAAGTCGAATAGACCATGCATTTTGGGCACAAACTGTTGTGAATAGTAACCCGAAGATAGAAAAACTCTCATCACAGACTGTGTGTTGTGCCTGAGCTAGCCACTTAATGGTATAAAATTGAATGCAAGTGATTCTGTCATGTTGACAAATGCCAACAAATGGATAAGGGTATTTACTAGTGATAAGTGAGTCGAGGACCCGGGCCTACTTCAACCTACTCAAGGGATCCATGCTAATTAATAATGGGAGGAGTGAATATGCCATTGTGTGCCTTCCATAGAGCCCAGAAGCCCTGTGTCTATAAGTTACTGGGCCTCTGCTGTCCAGCTGCTGAGCTTAGGTTAACTGAGATAGCTCTGTTGATCAGAAGATGGATGTAAAACCGATAAACCTGCCAAAACTGAACTTTGATTTGCTACACAAAATGGAGGTTTACTGACAGAAAATGGATCTGTATCATTTCAGTGAGACCCCAATTCACTGAATGCCTAGTCTTCACATTTAAAGCATCAATTACCATTTCAGCAAAGAATTACATCAATGAAAAGATTTCTCAGAGAAAAAAACAAAACTTGGCCACCAGAGTGATCGTAACATAAATTACATTATTTTAAACTCACCAAGGTGGGGTGCTTTGACCCCCCACTCCCCTAATTTGGGGGACTGTCTCCCCCACACCCCTTCCCCAATTATATATTCCAACTCTGAGATCAAACTACATTGGGGAAAAGGGCAAATGTTTTGCTATGGCCAACTAATTGCCTTCCCCGGGAAAAAAAATTGATGATGTAATCCTTCACTGAAATGGTATGTGATGATTTACATTTGATGAATAGACATTCAGTAAATTTGAGCTTCAGTAAAATGATAGGTACCCGATAGGAAACACCTTGCAAGTGGATGCGATGATGCTAAGGAGGAGAGGGCATGAGCTATGTATCCAGCAGAGAAAATGGAATAGAAGTTCAGCAAAGCCATTTGTCTAGAGACCCAGAATCTACTACACAGGAGGAGAACAAACTAGAAATAATGTGAGAATAGCAGTAGTGAGGAGAGGATTCACAAAACAGTGACGGATGCCATCAGAATTAATGACAGACTCATGGCAATCAAGTTACAGTTTAATGATAATCTCAGCCTAGGCCCCGCAGCAGGCTTGTGATAGTGAAGAAAACAGTGCATTCAGACAGCAGTTGCAGGACCTGCTAGATAAACTAAGACAACAGGAATTGATGTTGATAATGGGTGACCAGAATGCACATATTCAGGCAGACAGATATACAGAAAAACAGAACAGGATATGAGGACTGACTGGGCCCACATGGGTGAGGCATCAGCAATAAAGAAGGAAAAGCCATTCTACACTTCTGCCTTGCAAATGGCTTGATAGCAGCCAACACATGGTACAGCAAGAGAGAAACAGTCACAAGATCCCATACAAGAGTGGCCAGCATGCAACTTAGATAGACTTCTTTCTAGTAAGAAAAGGGGATTGGGGCAAAATCAGCAATTGTAAAGTCATCCCCAGTGAAATAATTGGCCCACATCATAAGCCACTGGTTGCCACAGTCAGCTGAAGACAGTGGTCAGAAAAGGCTTTAAGGTCAATAGATACTAGCGTAAACACCTGGAAGTTGACTGAGAGGAAAGAAAAGATGTCAAAGAATTACTCAGGAAGGAGGAGAAATAAGTGGGGTTGAAGAAGAATTGCAGTACCTCAAACAGCATGTGTGAGGACTACAGAAGAGGTATCCAGCTGAGCCAGGTAATGGAAGTATGGTGCTCAAGGAAAGCTAGTGGTGGAATGTAGACATACCTCTCAACTGTACAGATTCTTGCCTTATATTTTTGGTCTGTTTTTTTATAAAATTGTGGCTTTCTGGCAAATTAGTGGCAAATCATTAAAGACTGAAGTTAGAAAATAATGACAGCCATTTGAGTTTTAGACTTCACACCATTCAGAAAAGTCATGCTAATGCAAAACCTGCTATTCTATCAACTTTCTAAGTTTGTAAGAGCAATATTTCAAATTTGTCCCTATTTGTACCACCTTTTAATGGCTTTGTCCAGATTTCTTACTCTAAGAGGTTGAGAGGTATGAATATAGGACTCCAGGTAGTCTTCAAAAGAAAGGAAAATAGAAAAGAACAAGAAATCATTGGTGCTTTACCAGCTTCTGCATAGTGGCTCTGTCAGTGGCACAAAAAAAAACTCAATTGGGTTGCAAGTAAAGACAGAAAGATAAAAAAAACAGTAATCAGGCATAACAGAATCAAGCACCCTTTGTAAGGGGTGCCAGTAACAGCATCAGGCACCCTTTGTAAGGGGTGCCAGTACAGCATCAGGCACCCTTTGTAAGGGGTGCCAGTAACAGCATCAGGAACCCTTTGTAAGGGGTGCCAGTACAGCATCAGGCACCCTTTGTAAGGGGTGCCAGTAACAGCATCAGGCACCCTTTGTAAGGGGTGCCAGTAACAGCATCAGGCACCCTTTGTAAGGGGTGCCAGTAACCGCATCAGGCACCCTTTGTAAGGGGTGCCAGTAACAGCATCAGGCACCCTTTGTAAGGGGTGCCAGTAACAGCATCAGGCACCCTATGTAAGGGGTGCCAGTAACAGCATCAGGCACCCTCTGTAAGGGGTGCCAGTAACAGCATCAGGCACCCTCTGTAAGGGGTGCCAGTAACAGCATCAGGCACCCTCTGTAAGGGGTGCCAGTAACAGCATCAGGCACCCTCTGTAAGGGGTGCCATTAACAGCATCAGGCACCCTCTGTAAGGGGTGCCAGTAACATCAGGCACCCTCTGTAAGGGGTGCCAGTAACAGCATCAGGCACCCTCTGTAAGGGGTGCCAGTAACAGCATCAGGCACCCTCTGTAAGGGGTGCCAGTAACAGCATCAGGCACCCCTTGTAAGGGGTGCCAGTAACAGCATCAGGCACCCTCTGTAAGGGGTGCCAGTAACAGCATCAGGCACCCTCTGTAAGGGCTGCCAGTAACAGCATCAGGCACCCTCTGTAAGGGGTGCCAGTAACAGCATCAGGCACCCTCTGTAAGGGGTGCCAGTAACAGCATCAGGCACCCTCTGTAAGGGGTGCCAGTAACAGCATCAGGCACCCTCTGTAAGGGGTGCCAGTAACAGCATCAGGCACCCTCTGTAAGGGGTGCCAGTAACAGCATCAGGCCTGTGTGGCGCGTTTTGCTGACGAAACACGTTCGTCATTTTGATTTTTGGGATTTATGTGTTTCACTGTGTATGTACATCGACCTTTATGTGTCGATGTACATATTTGCATTTTAGAACTTTAGGGGTTTTAATATAGTCATCCTGACCCCATGTAGAAAATGGGAAAAGGGGGCCAGTGATGATGATGATGATAAAAGCAAGAGGCAAATTCAGGAGTAAAGAAAACATTATAGAGGAAGACTAGTGATGGGGATGATCTCATTCTAAATCCACAGGCAGGGAGTACATTTAAAGTTTCTTCCTTTATACAGAGCTGCTTGAAAATTGCCAAAACATAAGATGTGTTAATGTATAAGATCTGCAGTTAAGACATTTATTGTTGCATTATCACATGAAATGCCACTGTGTAGTGACTGCATTAATGAGAGTAAGTCCTATGCTTTTGCACTTAAAATATTGGAATCTACGATTAGTCATACCTAGTTTGTTCTTTATGAAAATTATATTTTTGCTGTAATGCTTATTTTGCTGCTACTGCCTGCTGTGAAGAATAGATTATTTTGTAAGACTTTGAACCATTTGATACTGGACTTTCAGTGTTTCAATACCTATTACCTTTTTTACAGTAATGATTGTTACACTATTTTACACAAATGTAAATTAATCCTAGCATTTGCATGATATATAAAGGAAGGGTGTGTGTGTGTGTGTGTGTGAAAATTCTAGAAGTTTATATAATGTGGAAATTCATACCTAACTAGATAATTAGGAAAATACAAAACAACAATTATGTTGCTGGTGAAACCGAGAATGAAAACAAAAAATGAACCATGCGTTGAAGCATATTCTCAGTGGAAAAAAATACTCAAAATGCCTAAATGCATTTACCTAAGTATATATTATTTAAACATTTATTTCCACATGTTGACTGGGATAGTTCAACTCCGCTCTGTGAGCACCTTTAAAGCTGAGGCCTGGGGAGATTATCTCCTAGTATTTGCAGCAATTATATAAACAACAGTAAAAGAGCCTACAGTTTCAAAGTTGCTTATTATTACAATCCAGTTATTGTGTATTATTTGTGTATGTTCTTGGTAGTTTAAATTTTCAGTACCCCATTATGTTCATCCTGTTTTAGGAGGTATAACTGCTAATCTATAAACATTAAAGACTGCAGATGCGAAGGTAGAAAAGAATTGGGTATTGGTGAGACAAAAACATTAGAAAACACATTTTAATTTTAACAGAAGCTGTTACACTTAGGAGATAGTTAAGTTCCAATTAATTTGACAGATTGAGAAGTTGAGTAATTAGTTTGTTTATTATACCTAATCATTAAGAGTGATCATTACTTGATTTGTTTGGATGAGGCTGGAGTCACTGTGTAGTTCCATGTTTTCTTAAGATATTATTTTACCTTTTTTTGGAAAACCTGTTCACGTTTGGCTCAGACTGAAAATCATCTGGTATTGAGTTTTGTAATTTGTAATAAAAGACAACAGATGCATAGATTCACCATAGTGATTATTTGATTTGGCTATAATAACTTTACATTGATGTTGAGATCTTAGTAATCCTGTTGAATGGTATATTTTTATCAGTTTATTCATTTCAAGGTTGATGTTTGTTAGGTTTATATGGAATACTGCAAGCTGATTTTAGTTGAGAGTGGGTTAGTACATTATACAGTTTCAACTAGTGCAGCTTTTTTTAATGCTTGGCAGTGGTGTTTCATTTTTAAGATTAGCCATAAAATTTTTCAAGCTAATGTAACTGCATTTTTTGTAAGGTTGTTAACATGAATGATGCATGCACTAGGCTAGGAAAAAACAGATTCATGTTAGGTTGCTGGCATGCACTTTTAAATTATGCATTGATTTATATAATGCACCTAGTTGTTTGCTTGCTTTGCATATGACAATGGAATGTTAGATTCCTGTCAGTAATAACTTTTAAAATTTTTGTAATAAGCAACACTTCAGTAGTATTATTTGTAGTGTTTTGATTTTGAAATCTTATATCTTTACTGAATCTGGACAAACAGAAACAATTTTGTTTTATTTATATTTTAATAGTTTAGATTCAGTTCTCCATTGTTCAGTTTGATGCAGTGATTGCTACATAACAGTCTGTAATGAGATAACATTCTAGCTGCACATGTAACAGTGGAACTCTATTCATATTGAAGCTGGAAGGTATTATTGATTTTATGTATGATACTAACATATCAACACATTGAATAGTGGTCACATGATTCCATAAAATTAAATCCTTATTGGCAGCATTTGAAGAGATAAGTAGGTATATTGTCCCTGCCCTAATTGTTCTGTGTTGTTGAGGTTGCTTTGAAATCATTTTATACTATTGCTGTTTAAGTTGAGCTTGCATAATCTGTTCTGTATTTGATTATGTGAGACTGAATCAAATGTTTTTGATGGATCCAAAAAAAAGGAAGCAACTAGTTGACCCTGGCTTGGAGTTTTAGTATTATGTCAGGGACAGAAACCATGTTGTGTTGGGATAAGCAAGTCTTTTTTTATCAGAAAGTTATTAATAACTATTTTGTAGAAGAAAGCTTAATAATGTAGAACTAAGTATGTGGTTAATTTGAGAGAATTATCCCAGGGCTGTAATTATGTAGGCAACTGAAATCTAATGCTGAGAGATTCTGTGTGAATATATAATGGCTGCATAAAAATATTGCCATTATCAGAAACAATTTTAAGATCAGAAAATGCCTTACAGGAGCAAATTTAAAAACATACACTGTTTTCTTTTATCTTGATGTTTTAGCCAGCATTAATATCCATGCATTATTAATGACTTTTATTTTATTTCACTTAAAAATGACTCAAGGAAGTAGAAATACTTTAAAAGTTATTGATTATTTTCACATTCTGGACAGAATATCAGTAAGACTTTTTCTACGAACTTTCTCGTTTAAGCATAATATAATGAGCCCTTTCTTCTACAGATGTAAGAGAATGCTTTTGATGGATATTTCTGGAAAGCTAGGAATCTGCTGCATAGATTTATTTGCATAACATTTTCTCTCAATAATAGCAAGGTTCTTGATTCTTGACTTTACAGCCTTTCCTGAGCTTAAAAAACATATTATGGAACAGATGGCAATTGCAAAATATACATTAGCTTAAGTGCTCCAGCATTTGGTAAAGGCAGTAGTTGTCAAATACAGTACACAGCAAACTTGAAGTGAATTCTCAAAGACTCAAGATTATGATACCAGTAAGAGAAAAGAAGGAATGACTGCAAAACTTCTTGTTAGCTATTTGAAGGAAAAACTTTAAACATGTTATGGGCAATGTGATGAAATAGTTTAAAAAACAAATATTGCAATTTTGCATTCAAGCCCATCCTCCTGTGAAACAAAAGTACAAAACAGGACAGAAATGCTACAGAAAGAGAAAAAAAAACAATTATTTATCCTTTATTTATATGCAGAAGAGAAAGGATAATTTTGTATGGAAGAATGTTCACTGTCGAAAGAGGTAATTCTGTGTTTACAGTAAAATTATCCTTTAAAGTTGAGGAGGCAAACCAAATATACAAGATTTATAAGATACAAGCAAGAAAGATTGCTTCATGCAACAGTTATATTTATTTCTTTACAGATGCTACAAAGAATAGAGGGCTGTTTTTGCTCGTACATGATTTCTGTATATATAATAAATAGCCAAGGAAATGTGAAGACCCTACAAGAAGTAAGGACTTTCACCATCTGGCAACTTGTCCGTCATACACATTTAGTTAGTGATCTTGTTATTCTTATCGGAATCACGTAGGTAATTTTGCTCCTGCCCCAACTCTGGTGACCAGAAGACATTTGTGAATCCTGGACATTCGATGTCCCACTGGCTTAGCATGTTTGAACTGGGGCTGCTAACATAGAAATGAGATACTGTAATTGGAACTTCGGCATATAGCAGCAGACATTTTCTAAAGACATTTAAACTGTTGTCATTGATTTTTAACATGTCCCAACAATGCACAGATTAAAAAAAAAAAAAAACAGACAATTGTATGATCCATAACAATAAATAATAGTGGAACCACTGTAAAAAAATGCAAAGACAAGCACCTGCATGAGCTGGTAATTTTAGAAGGTCTAATTGATAACGCACATGGGCACTTACTCCATAGATCATCCCAAAACATTTCTCACTCTCTATAACCAGGCCTATTCAAACTCTTGCGATACAAGTCACTGAAACTTACATGATACCGAGCACCTTCACCGCACTGTACTGTACCTATAACGCATCTTTCAAAAACAGTAAGCAATTATCATGGAACATCTTATGAACTCCTTTCATTTTTCTATGACTCCAAATATTCTCACTTGTTCACTGCTTACCTTTTTTTTTTTTTAAGAGTTTAATGCTTTGATGAAATCTGAGATGCAGACATTTGATATTATCTTTATAACTAGAACACAGAATGCAGCCAAATCACGATGCAAAAAGCATTTGACAAATTATAAACAATCAAAAGGTTAAAGACTTAATTTTGTGTCATTATATTTTATGAAATTTCTTGTAAAATGATTGAAAGAAAATTGGAAGTGATTTTAGTGGCATGTCTGAAGTCCTATAATGCGAGGGCTGTGCTAACATAAGACTTTGGATTTCAACAGTTAATCAGGGAGCCGTAGAAGTACATTTAGATTTGCACTACCGGTTAATTTAGAAACAAATTAAAAGTAGTGAGATAAAGCAGAAAATAAAGTATGGGTTAAATTCTTAAAAACACAATGTGGTGTATTTACAGAAGATGCACAGAAATGTATGTTGTTAACTTGGAATTTTTGTACTTGTTTATTCAAACCGAGAGTTATAACCCTGATCCATTCCCCTTAAGTTTGATAGCATGGGCATCATTAATGTATTCAGCAGGGTTATTTTCTATGTCCAACCTGCCCACTTCACTCATGTGTCCTAACCTTAACCATAAACTTAAGCCAACTCATGCACTAAATGTTAAACCTACACATTTTCTTTTTTACTAAAAACGATTTGTGATTATTTTTTTGCTCTACCATTTGTGACTCTCTCTCATTTTTAGTTTTCTTTCTTTCATGACATAATCATATGTATGTATGGGTCTGCTTTAAATATCAATGTTACAAAACTTCAAATTTCTTATGGTCAAGACCATAAGACCAAAGTTTCAAAACTCCAAACCATTTAAATGGAGATCCCTGTATAGCACGGAATGGCATAATTACCATTTTCCTCAGCATAGTGTGATCTCAGGGCTGGTATATTTAATTAGTGGGGAGGGGGGGTAAGGGGGGCTTTTTTTGTTTTTGTTTTTTTTATTTACATTTTGAAGTTTCAAAACTTTGATCTTATGGTCTTGACCATAAGAAATTCAAAGTTTCGAAACTTTGAAATTTAGAAGTAGACCTGTGTGTGTGTGTGTGTGTGTGTGTGTGTGTGTGTGTGTGTGTGTGTGTGTGTGTGTGTGTGTGTGTAAATTATTACATTATGCTCTTGGTTTAATTTGTAGATTTTTAAAGTTATGACATTATGCTCTTGGTTTCAGTTGTATATTTTTAAAGTTATTACATTATGCTCTTGGTTTCATTTGCATATTTTTAAAGTTATGACATTATGCTCTTGGTTTCATTTGTATATTTTTAAAGTTATGACATTATGCTCTTGGTTTCATTTGCATATTTTTAAAGTTATTCGTGTATGTGTGTGTGTGTGTGTGTGTGTGTGTGTGTGTGTGTGTGTGTGTCCAGCTGGTGAATCTGGGAATCTTGAGGCAATGTTACAACTGCCTCATGTACACAGACAACCCTCTCCTCCTCCCAACAAATTCCAACACGTGAGAGATGCAACCATATAGCCAAACTGGAGGCTAAGCTCTCTCAACTCAGTACTGGCATAACCAGTCAGGAGGAGAAGGAAACCACACTCACTACAATTCCAGTCTCACATAGACCTACCACGACAGCAAACCAAACACATAATCACACAAAAACATATTCGGAGGCTCTAAATAAAGATCTGCCTAAGCAGCAGAGACCTCCAAAGCAGACACCCAAGCAACCGCTACCCCAAAACAAAACACGTGCAACACATATCTCACAAAGCCAGTGTGCCGAACAGTCACAGCCCTTAAGACTAAACAACACACCTGATACACTTGAAATAGGTGACTCTATCATCAGGCACACTGACGTCCCACTCACCAGGCTGAACAAGGAGAGGGTCACGGTGAGCAGCCTGTCGGGCGCTAGGATCCGCCACATAACACAAGCACTCTGGTCACTCCAAGGCAAGTACAAATATGACTCAGTCATTGTCCATGTTGGTGTGAATGACCTGAGACGTACCTCCCTGGACTACATGAAAAGAGACATAAAGGAGCTCTCTGAGCATGTAGCCCAGGCCGGTATGACCCTGACCTTGAGTGGCATCTTACCCTCACCAAGAATGATGCCACAATATGAAGACAGGATGATCAATTTCAACAATTGGCTTAAGTTCTGGTGTCATTCAAAAGGGATCCAATGCCTGTCAGCTTGGGATGATATGCTCGACAAGCCACGATGCTTCGCTAGGGACAGCTTGCACCTGTCACCCCTGGGCTTTCGGATATTGGCAAAGTCTCTTGCTACCCCTATAGTGCCTTTTTTAGGCAAGGCTCAAAATACAAACCCACCTCCAATGGTATCACAAGGGATAAGAAACAAAGAGTAATGCTACTCAATTCCAGAAGTCTAAACCTCAAGATGCACGCACTCGAAACTCTCCTTAGCATGGAGAACATCGATATCTGTGCAGTAACAGAAACCTGGTTCAGGGCTCCCGAGAGCACCCCAGCACTACCAGATTATACCTCATACCATGCTTTTCGGCCTCAAAACTTGGACCGAACCACAAAAGGAGGGGGAGTATTGATATTCATCAAAGATACCCACACCTCCAAGTTGGTGGCAAAGCACGAAGCATCAGAGACTATCCATGTGCAACTAACAGTGGGTAAAACTGCCTTCTAGTTTATAGCCTGCTACAGACCACCCTCCCAAACCCAGGAACCCCACTCGGCCTTCCTGAGAACACTGGAAAATATGAAGGTCTCTCCAAACACCATTATATTAGGCGACTTCAACTACCCAAACATAGACTGGGAGCATTGCTCTAGCTCCAACACCCTAGCCCAAAGGTTCCTAGAATTTATAAACTCAAATGCTATGGAACAACTTGTTACCACTCCCACAAGAGGGGAAAACATACTGGACCTGATCATCACCAACATGGGGACTCTATGCTCCAGACCAGAAGTGTATCCCTCACTGGTAAGATCAGACCATAAACTAATCTCACTGGATATTCACATCCCGACCCCACCCCCTGCCCAGAAAACCACAGTGAAAAACTTCTCTAAAGCAAATTTCACACTCCTCAAAACCAAGGTGGAATCCTTCAAAGCCCCGGGCCTGTGGAAAATACAGCCCAGACCACAGAATCCTTTATAAACACATTCTATGAACACCTTCAGGAATGCATGGATCATGCGATCCCGAATAAAACCAAGACCCAATCCTCCAAAGGCAGAAGTCCTGTCTGGTGGACCCCAGCCATAAACAAACTATACAATAGAAGGAGGAAGCTACTAAATGATAGAGCAAAATCCCAAAAAGGGAAGGCATCACTGATCAGTATTAGCAAAAAACTACGGGCACTCATAAAATTGTCTAAGGCCAGCTTCGAGAGAAAAATTGCACAGGACACTAAGGGTAATCACAAGGCTTTCTTTAGTTATGTTAGGAACCTGGGTGGTAATTCACAGATATGCTCAAAATTAGTCCAAAATGACAAAAAATACACTGAACCCACAGACATTGCCAACATCCTAGCTGACAGGTTCAGCGCAAACTTCTCCCCCCCCACCAAAAGGGCAAATATCTATCCCAGCAGAGTGCTGCTCCCCTGACATCTCAGATGCTCAGGTAAGAGCCGCCCTCTCCAAAGCAAAAAACACAGCATCAATGGGACCAGACGGTGTCCCGGACCACGTCCTACATGAACTCCAAGAAGAGCTAAACCCAAACATAAAACTACTGTTCAATCTCAGCCTTACTACAGGATATGTGCCCAAAGAGTGGCGTACAACAACAGTGGTCCCTCTCCATAAAGGTGGTGCCTCAATGGATCCTGGAAACTATCGCCCCATAAGCCTGACTAGCTTAGTCTGCAAAGCTATGGAAAGGATCATCATGGACCTCATAAATAAACATATTGGGGACCTACAGACACTGGATCCTACCCAGTTCGGCTTTGTTAAGGGCAGATCCTGCCTTTTAAACCTGGTTGATTTCTTTGAAACAGTCACCAAGGCGATTGACGAGGGGAAGGTGGTTCACACAGCCTACCTGGACCTTACTAAAGCCTTCGATACAATACCCCACTCGGGCATTATAGTTAAGCTCACCAGCTTAAATATAAACCCCTATGTCACTAGATGGATTGCAAACTGGCTCAAGGACAGAACCCACATGGTTAGAATTGCTGGAGCCATGTCAGACTCCAAACCAGTTGCAAGTGGTGTCCCACAAGGCTCAGTCCTGGGACCTCTCTTGTTCGGTATATATTTCTCGGAGGTACAGGCCGACATGGAAGGACTGTGGCTGACCAAGTTCGCAGATGACTGCAAACTGGGCGCCATAATCGACTCTCCAGCCGACACAAGCATCCTCCAAAAGGGCCTCGTAGAAACAGACAACTGGTGCCAGAGCCATGGCCTCAAGCTAAATGCCAAAAAGTGTATAGTCATCCCCTTTGGCAAAAACAAAGTGCCCACAAATTACCACATAGGTGGTAATCCATTAAGTACAGAAGAAGTAATTAGGGACCTGGGGAACCAAGTTGATAGCAATCTCTCATTTGACAACCACGTGGCCAAAGTGGTTAGAAAAACATTTATATAGCCCACCTAATCATGAAGGGATTCACATCTAGATCAGGGGAGGACATCGTGCCTCTTTACTCATCCCTCATCAGGCCCATAATTGAGTACAATGCCCCTTTTGGGATGTACCTTACCAGACACCTGCAGCAACTGGAAAGACCCCAAAAGTACCTCACCAAGAGGATCAAAGGGCTCAAACAGATGCCATAAGCTGCCCGGTTAAAGAAACTCCAGCTCTATACAGTGGCATACCGCCTGTTCAGAGGCGATCTGTGCCTGACATATAAAGCCATGTCCAACCCGGAATTAATGGACATGCTGCACCTCAGAAAATCCAAATCCCATTGAGCTACTCGCTCGAGAGACTTGAACCTCAGCACTGAAATAAATAGGACATGCTGGAGGGACAGATTCATAACCCAGAGGCTCCCTTCACTCTGGAATAAAATCCCAGTCCAGGTTAGGCAGAGTCCCTCATTGACTCTCTTCAAGAGGAATCTTGATGAGTGGATGGGAGATCGTAGGTTTACCCCGGGTATCACTTCTGTGTCACTGTTAGACAGAGGCACAGTATACTAACCTTGAAAAAGGGCATAGCAAAATAAATTTAAAATGGGTGGCGAAAGCCAAACACATTTTGGCTAGGCTTATAAATGCCCTAGGGCAGATAGCCTAGTATGAACCTATGAACCTATGCTCTTGGTTTTGTTTTTCTAACTCTCTTTTTGGTGAGATTATTCTTGTACATTGATGGGATATAGATGACTTTTCAGCGGCTCATTAAGCCAAACTCAGCTGGTCACAGCAAAAAAAGAGGAACTTGAAGGGCTTGCATCTCACACACTTTTCATAAATAGAAATGTATTCCCTGCACCTCTAAACTAATATAATTAACTTGGGCATTTCCAGATATTGGTATACGTTATACTAGTCAGCAAAACTTATCTGGTTGGTTACTCTCCAAACTTATGGGGCTTTGATCTTTGAGTTCATTGAAATAGTCACTTATCATATTGCTTATGTGTTTGTACTTTTTTTATTGTGCTAGTAAGTTTATAATTATTTAATCTTGAATGCAAGATTTTGTGTGTGAGTGTGTGTGTCTTTATTAATTTATGGACTGCATAGGCCATGATTATTTAAATTGGTTTATGCTCATAATTTCAGCTACCTGCTCAAAACGTATTAAATAAATAAATAAAACTAAGAAGTTATCTGACTGCTTCATTTCAAGACCAATAACACAGTGCAATTGTACGCTAAATCAGCCAGTATCTGATTACACTTTAGAATGGACAGGAGTAGCCTTAAGTTTATGGTTACCATTAGCATATATGAGTAAGTTGGACAGGTAGGACTTTAAAATAAACTCAGTGCCATAAGTGCATGCATCAGAGTTTTACACACTACTAATCTAACCATGCCAGAAATAACACATTTGTTAAAAGAAGGCAGAATTCAATTTCTAATCAAAATATTTTAAATGTGTATTTGAGATCTGCATGCTATATTTCATAATTACCATAAATTGTATTTGGTCATTATGCTACAACAGCTCATGTTTCTAGAATAGCAGTAAACATTAGGAATTAAGCAGAAGATTCTTCAATAGCTGTGTTATATGGGACAGTTTTTCCCGTTACTAAAAGGTCTCCTTTTTGTTGCAGATGGTGGCCATTGGGATAGGAAGTAGGAATTCATGCTGGTGCAGGTTGGATTGCATCGTGGGGGCTTTGAGAGGGGGAAAGAAAGGGGAAGAGGAAAAAAAAGGGAGGGGGTGTTGTGACTGATGACATTTTCTTTTGCTTTCTCATTGTAGGCTGTGTCAGTGGCTGAGACAACTTTGGGGTGGCCGGAGTGGATGGCAGAGGTGCAGACATTGCAACAGAGATGGGCTAAAATTGTGGCACAGGCAGAGGACCTGTTTGATGAGCTGTCAAGCAGTGAAATGCCAGTGCTAGTGGAACAGAGTGGAGCCAGTCGAAAGAGAAGGCATCCGGCCAAGGACAAGCAGGTGACCAGAAGGAAAAGAGCACATCAGTCACAGTCAACAGAGGTGGTTGCAATGGAGGCTTCAGCAATGGCCACAGCACATGTTCCTGCAGGTAATGATATGTTGGTGGAAGGTTCAGTAGACATGTCCGACTTGGGGTGAGTGGGAATCAGCCTGGGTGCAGGTGGTTGAAGGTCATTTCAGGAGACAGGGAACCTTGCATGTAGTTTTGGGGGATGACAGAGTTTGGATGGAGAGGGGTGCAGTTTTAGGGTGCAGGTTTTTGGGGTGGATAGTCCAGACTTGTGCGGAGGTAGTTTGTCATAGTCCATTGCAGGAGATGGGGTCAGATTTTGGGTTTCACATGGGAGACTGGTTGTTTATACAGGTCTTAGGACTTAGGACAGGGAAGTGTGGCAGTATTCTTGACCCCTGATACCCTCCTTAGTCAAAAAAAAGATCTGGAAGGGGGGAGTATGTAGATATTTTTGATTTAATTGACATGGATGGGGTCCAGCAGTTGCTAGAGATGGAAACTGCAAATGGCTAAGATCTCTTGGCAGATTTAGTGGCCATGGGCTGAAGAAGGGTGGGCAAATTACGACCAAGAACTTGGGAGAATTGGGTGTTGGGCTTTGTTTATTATATGACAGTATGGTTGGAGAAGGATAGTACATTGTCCCTTCCACTTTTGGCATATTTCTTGATGATAAGGGAGGCACTGCATCTGCAGCCAGGTAATGTTTGTTTATGGTATGATCAGAGGTTTTGTAAGAGGAAAGCAGTCAGTTAGTACCGGTGTTGGTAGGTGAGGCATCCGGACATATGGCTGGTCACTATGATGGATAGCTTTAGTGCGGGTAGCAGGGAGGTAAGGTAGGAGGAGAAGGGGTTGGGGTGTGTTAGGCTTTTAATGTGTGGAGATGTTCATGGGTGGCATGTAGGTTCTTGCACATCAAGGTGTGCAGATGTACACCCAGCAGTGCAATGTGGCCAGTGAGAAGGTAATACTGTCAGTGAAGTTCCATTTTCCCCTGATCCGAATGCATTATCAGCTGCCTTTCAGGGATCCCAAAGTTTGCGAGGTAGGGGGAATTTTCATTGGCAGAGAGGTGGGGGTGCCTTTGTGGGGGAAAGCGGAAGATTTGGGACAGATTCTCCCATTAAGGTGCAGGTGTTGCGGGTCATGCTCCAGCAATATCCAGATGTATCAGTGGTGGAAGAACTAAGTAAAGTTTTTTCTAGGATATTTTCTACTAAATCAAGGGTGGTAGGGAATGGAACAGTTTGTAAGAACGTGAGATGAGTGCAGGGGAGGGAAGATATTTTGAAAGGTTTGGTGGAGAAGGAGCATCAGGTGGGTAGGATACTGGGTCCTTTTGACAGCCTCCCCTTTGACAGTTTTAAAGTTTTGCCATTGGGCTTGGTGCCCAAGAAGGCGGCAAGTGAATTTTCTATGATTCACCATTTGTGTTACCGAGAGAGGAACTCCATAAATCATTTTATTTTGGTAGAAGAGGTTAAGGTGAGTTACGTGTCATTGGATGTTGCAGTGCAGGTCATTGGGGGGGGGGGTTAAAGATTTGTGGTTGGTATAGGTGGGTATTATTTTTTACTATATATTTTATTTAGTTAGTAAATTGAGTAATGTCTGACTGGGCCAGATAGCCCGTTTTCAGCAGAGACCCGGGGAGAAAAAAATCTCCAAACAAAAAATGCACATAGAAGAAAAACATTGGGAAATATTACAACAGAATAAATACAATAATTAGTGGATTAGACTAATAACACAGTGAGATTCAAAAATAAATAAATAAACATAATATTTATCTTAAATTAAAAATACATAATGTAAAAATTTACAAGAAAAACAGACTAGAAAGAATTACGTTTTTTTTAATAGAGTAAAAGTACAAAGAAGAGCAATTCATGTGAGCAGGAGATATAAAGGTGAAAAAGTATATATCCAGTTAGGGTAAGTAACAGTAAATATTAAGAATTATCCTGAGACTGTACAAGAGCATAACCAGTTTTTAAAAAAGGTGTTCTTTTAGTTTAAACTTGTGAATGTCTGGGGTATTTTTAGAATGAGTTGGGGGATAGAGTTCCAGGTTTTAGCTATTTTGTTTGAGTAGAAGGAGTCTCCATTGAAGTTATTAGATTTGGTTACCTTAAGAATTAATTTGTCAGCTGATCTAAGGGGTCTAGTACTAGAGTTATATTGACCTAAATCAATGAGAGCAGGACAGTTGTTGAGTTTGTAGATTATATTATGAACATTGGTAAGTTGGTTAAGAGATAATAGGCTAGGCAATTCAATCCATTTCAGCTAATGAAGGGCATAACAGTGGTGAGACTTGTGGAGTAAGTTAACAGCAAATGTAGCTATTTTATTATAGCAGCTTTCTAGGTTGCTCAAATCAGACGTGCACAAACTGGTAAAGATTTGGGATCAGTAAAGGAGGGTGGATAACAGGTGGGATTTAGCAGTAGCAAGTCTGGTGTTATTGGTTAAAAAGGTTTAGCCCTTACAGTGAGCCAAATTTACAGTGAACTTTTTTTTAATTGTCAGGGATATGTGTTTATCGAATTTTACACTATCATCTATTGTTACATCAAGTAATTTAGTCTGACTAACTGGTTCAATTTTTGTACCATTAGAAGAGATGATGGAGATAGGAGGCGTAATATTTATGGTTTTATTGAAAACCAAAAGCCATCAGGTTGGTTTTGTTAGGGTTACGTATAAGCTGGTGGTTAGACAGATAACTTTCAATATCCTGTGGAGACATTTGTGTTTTATCTTGGAGTTCCTGAAATATAGGGGCAGAGCAGATAAGAGAGGTGTCATTAGCATATTGAATGATGAAGGCAATTTGAGTAGACGAAGAGAGGTTGTTGCTAAATAAATAAAGAGTAGGGGTCCAAGTATGGATCTTGGGGTACTCTAATAGATTGGTTGAAGGGAGGAAAGTTTATTTTCCCATTTGGTAGACTGTTGCCTGTTAGAAAGGTAGCTATGAAACAAGCTAACGGATGTTAGGCTGAGGTTATAACCAGCAAGCTTGTTTAGAAGAATTTGGTGTGATACTGTATCAAAAGCTTTAGACAAATCAAGAAAGATAGAGGTGATTAATTGACCTTTATTTTTGAAAAGGTTTTAAGTATTAGTGAAACTAAGTAGAGCAGTATCAGTACTGTGTTTAGAATGAAAACCATGTTGGGAGATGGATAAAAGTTTGTTCTTAAGGCAGTGGTCCAGGAGTTGATGAATGCATTTTTCTAGGATCTTGGCTAATTGGGAGAGAATAGCTATGGGACAATTGTTAGAGAAGTTAGTAGAGGGACCACCTTTGTGTAGGGGAATAATCTGAGATAATTTCCAAAGTAGAGGGACATACTGTTCTGAGATAGAGTGGTTGATTAAAATAGATATTGGATAGGAGATACTGACAGCAGCCTGTTTTAGAAATTAATTTGGGAGATAATCTGCAACAAGATAACTGGATCTTAGTTTGTTAAGAAGCTTTTTTATGTAACTGGTTGAAATGGGTTTAATATAGAATAAGTTGGGATTAGAAGCTGAGGAGGTAGGTATTGTTAAGACTGAGTTGGAGTTAACAATTGAAAGAGAGGCTATTGAATTAATGAAGTGAGTATTGAACTGAGTTGCTATATAGTCCCTGGTACTGCTAGTTGCTGGAGCTAGGGTTGAAGGTTTTCCTGACTTTAGGAGGTCATTAGTTCTGCTATTTTTGTTAAGATTGAAAGTATATTTTTTGTCATGTTTTAATTTTTATTAGCCTGATTATTAGTTGCTGATATACAATGAAGGAGTCTTTGTTTTAGTTACTTTGCTAGTGTGACCAGGTCATATCCCTTTCTTTTAGGAGAATTTAGTGGCTTTAGTTACCCAAGGTAGTTGTTTTGTTTTGGGACGTATCTTTCTAATAGGAGCTACAATAGTCAGAATGTCAAGAAATGTTTTTGGACAGCAAGATCTAACAGGAGATTTTTTAAAGATGACCAGTCACACTGTTGTAGCATATAGTTAAATATAGAGGGGGAGAAATATTTTTTGCAGCAAATATACTTGAATATGATATTGGGCACATGCACACATTTCATGAGAAGAAAGGTAGGTGAATGATCACCAAGTGAACCTGGAAGGCAGCCTGCTTGATATCTAAGGTTAGGCTTATTAGTTAAAATCCATTCTAATACTGATTGCTTTTTAGTGTGTTTGTATATGCGCATGGGGGAATTAATAATTTGAGCGGAGTTGTAAAGATTAATAAAGTTAGTTGGGTTATCAGAGGCGAATGTAAACCAGTCAAGGTTAAAATCACCTTATAGTGGCTAATTTCCAAGTGCGTAGTAAATATTTCAGAGTTAGGAAGGTCTGGAGGGGGCAGTTTAGCAAGGTCAATTTGAGTGAGTCCTTAAATATTATAGTTATCCCTCCACCATGTTTATCCTAGCATGTCTAAAGATGCTGTAACCTTTGGTTAAGGTTTCATTGTCTTTTATATGGGGTTTTAGCCAGGTTTCAGTAATGACTGCTATGTGAGGAGAGTAGAGATTCAGAGTTGCATGGGATTCAGTAACTTTGTTGGCAATGCTTCTAAGGTTAAAGTTAGTAATGATAAAGTCAGAGGTATTCTTTTTGGGAAATATAGGGTTAAGAAGGGGGTAAAAGAGGGTTTGAGTTAGAGTAGTAAGCGAAGAGGAGGAAGGAGATTGTAAAGTATGAGTGTTAATGATGTTAGGTCTAGGGTTAGGATGAAAATCAGACAGGAGTTTGATTTGGGTTAGAGAATGTAGTAGTATTAATTTATGTTTGGCTAAGTGTCTGTAGTAATTAAATAGAGACAAACCAGTGGAGTGAATGTGAATATATTTGAGAGTAAAATAGTGTGAAAGAAATGTGATAGAGTTGAGGAGAAATGTGAAAATTTACGCTAGTTTGGGAGTGATGAATACTTAAAGGGAGTGTTGGAGAATAAAGAAGATTGATTTTGTAAATGTAAGATGCAGTTTAGTAGAAAATACAGAGACTGGTCTGTATGGTACCTGGTAGGTATATAGGAGTTTGTGTGGGTGTGTGAAGAACAGGGGTCTCACTGGCTAGACAAAAATTGGAAGATCCAGTGAAGTCATTAGAGTTTTGGATTGTTTTGTCTAGCAAAGAAAAAGATAACCCATTTGAAAGAAAAGATAGCCTGGGTGAAGGCTAGGGATAAAGTGTGTGTTAAAGATGTCATTGAGCTTCCTGGGCTTCTAAATTTTGCACGTTGGAATCTTCAGCCAGGTCATACTTTCTGTAGGTCTCTGGCCCTTCTCCTCAAAGAAGGGAAATCAAGCATCATTGGGTAAGACTCAGTAAGTTTACATGGGATGATTTAACTCTTTGGTTGTCCTTTTTAGAGCAGTTTAATGGAATTTCCTTTTGGTAGTTGGATTGGGTCGATCAATGGGATTTGCAGTTATTATCAGATGCAGCAGGGGGTATTGCATGGGGGAGATTTTTGGGTGTGGGTGGTTTGCAGTTTCATTGCTGGCTGAGTGGAATTAGGCTTGGAAGGAAGATGTTGTTTTCTTAGAGTTAATGTTGATGTGGGCTGCGTCCATAGTTTGGCAGGAGCGATTGAGGGGAAGGAGGGTTATATTTAAGTCGGGCAATACTGCAGTGTTCAGGTTTTACAGGTGAAGACGACTAAGTCTCAATGGTTACTGTTAGTTTTACATAAGTTATTTTTACAGAGTTTGCTGATTAACTTTTCTTTTAGAGGTTTGCATGTAGCAACTGCTAGGAATGGAATTGTTGACAGTTTCTCACCTTCAGTTTTCCAGGTTTTGGTAATTAGCATTGATGGCAGCAGAAGAAACGGAGGCAGTGCCAAATGAGGTGTTGAGAATTGGGTTGCAGTGACCAGGCAGTAGGTGGAACAGTCCTGGGCCTCATCTACCAGTAGGGCATATGGTAGGGCATTGTGTGATTTTGATAGAGTTATTTTACAGCTGCCCGAGGAGAAGGGAGTCTGGTCAGAAAAACTGTTATTGAGATATTTGGCTCAGCTTGTGTACAGGGTAGGGCAGTGCAGTTGGTTAAGGTGGACTTGAAACCAATCAGTATATTGACTCGTATGGTTGGGTTACACAATTTCACTAAATCCTAGACAGCTGGGCTTATGTTGAAAGGATGGTGTTGAGTAGATGGCTTGAATAGGGATAAGTGTTGGCTGGTGGCAAGGCAAATTTTGAAGGTTTTATTACAGGGCCTATATTTGGTGAGCAGAAAATCAATTGATTGTTTTATAGGTGACATTGCATTCATAGATTTATTACCAGGCTTTTAGAGTGTCTTGAGATGTTAAGGTCATTGGTTTAGGAGGATGTCATGATACTGCCTGGGTCAGTTGACGTTTAGTTGTGGAAATCTAAGACGGATCAGGTTGGGAGGGGCACACAAATAGTTTTGGGGAAAGATAGGTGTGAACAGATGTGGCAGTGGTTTGGAATAGGAAATTCATAGCATCCCATACTGGGAGTTCACATGATTTGGTTTTTCAATCAAAGGGAGGTAAGGTGATAACAGGTGGTCAGTTGATATATGTAATGAGAAGGGCACTCCATTGTATGGGTTTTGTGGGTGAGACGTTTTCCACACATTCCTTTTAGATGGGTAGAGCTTCGGATTTAGTGAAAGACAGTAATTCAATTGAAGTCATTAACAGGGTCGGGTGCTGGTCTTTGAATGCTTTTTTGTCTTGTATTAGATAGTGAATAATGAGACTGGTCATTAATTATTATTTTATAGGTAACTAGATTGTCATCCTAGGCCACTCATATGTTTATTGGGCAGAGAAGAGGGCTGCAGTTAGGATTAATGTCTCAGATTTGGGTTTGCATCAGATCAGTTGGAGAATCAGATTGCACGGCATTAGATGCCTCAGGCAGAATTGGCTTATGCAGGAGTTTGCAGGTATACAATTGTAGATGGGGCTTCCTCAAGTCTTGGTGGTACATTTGGCAGGGTTTAATTCCAAAGTGGCAATACGTGTACCAGATACTAGAGTATCTCATTGCTTTAAAGTAGTTGTATCTGAGTATGTGTATTGTGTGGTCTGAGATGAAACACCATCCGTTTTGGAGGCACACTAATGGTTTTACAGCAGTAGAGCAGCCACGGAGATTTGTTAACTTTACATTATTGAGGCAACTGGGAGCAGTGGGCATACAGACGGAGTTTACTGACAGGGATCCAATGTGGTTCAGAGAGGATGGGGTGCACCTGAGTGAGTATGGATTAGATCTGTTTAATTTGAATTTGGGTTTATTTTTGGAGGATTTGGTGAAAAGCTGCTATTAGGTGAGGGGGAACAGCCTATGTCAGGTTGGTGGGTGGAGAAGAGGGACAGGCATGTACCTCTTCTGTTCCTCCCATGGTGTTTTGGGTTGGTGTAAGGAAGTTTAGGGGGGAAGCTGAGTGGTTGGACACTGCTTCCCCCTGTGGTGGTTGGATGGATGTAAGAATTTTGGGTTGAAAGTGAGCGGTTGGACTCTGCTTGATGTTTAAGAATAAGTGAGCAGAGGTGAGGACACTGCTTATTCAGGCAGGGTGAGCGAGATATGCTGCCCTGATGAATGGTTAAAGGATGTTTTCTTGCAATTAACAAATTGAAATTATGCAATAAAGAATAAAGTTATGATGAAATAAGTTAAGTTGTTTATGAATTCAATAAAAGGTTGTCAAAATTCCATTTGTTGCGTTGTCTTTTTATTGATGTGGAATGTGACAAATGAGGTTTGAGAACAAACCAATTTGTCATGGGACACCTTTGATGTTTGAGGGTAGGTGAGCAAGTTGGAGGTGCAAGCCAAGGTTGGGGACGGGATTAAGTATGGCATGTAAGCTTAGTATGAGTTAGGGAAGGGATAATTTATTGAAGGAAGGAGGGAGGATGTGAGATAGGTGCACAATAGAGCTTAGAGTAGTTTTATTTGTGGGTAAGTTGGTTTAGTGAGCACAGTTTGGTGTGATCTTGTTACCCACCCATCCCTCCCTCTTTTTTTCTGGAGTAGTTATGATTGATTTCTCAGTTGAGAGTGCTTAGGTGGAAAAGATGGGAAGGCTTGTCCCTCTTCTGTTTCTCCTCTGGTGTCTGGGGTGGTGTTAGGAAGTTTGCGGGTGAAAGAAAGTGCTTGGATGTTGCTACCCCCTGTGTTATTTAGATGGATGCAAGGATTATGGGTTGAAGGTGAATGTTGGGACGCTGCTTGATGTTTCAGAATAAGTGAGCAGAGGTAAGGATGCCGGTTATTCGGGCAGGGTGAGTGAGATATGCTGCCCTGATGAATGGTTAAAGGATGTTTTCTTGTGGAAAACAAATTGAAGTGATGCAATAAAGAATAAAGTTAAGATGCTATATGTCATGTTGTTTAAGAATTCAATAAAAAGTTGTCAAAAGTCTGGCGTGTTTTCATTTTATTGAAGTGGAAAGAGAGAAATATGTAAGTAGAATTCATTGGGAGAAAACAATATAGGGAATAAAACCTGTCTTTTTCTGTAAAACATATTAATTATTAAGAAAAAAAGTTAAATTCAGTACTGATGGGAAAATTTGCATACTTAGCAAGTGTATTTATGTTGCAAACAGTATTTGAAAAGGAATTTTTTTCAGATGCTTTTTTCAGTTATACGGGGTTCATAGGTTGGTACTAGGCTATCGGCCCTAGGGCCTATACAAGCCTAGCCATAACAATTCCCTGGCTATTTTTCCCACACTGTTTACTTCCCTGGACCCCTGTCTAGCAGGGCAACTGACGTGATCCCCGGGGTGAATTTACTTTCTCCCATCCAATCATCAAGGTTCCTTTTGAAGAGGGTCAAAGAGGCGCTCTGCTTGACATGTTCTTGATTAAATCCAGTAAAAAAGGAGTTTTTTATGTAAATAAAGAAGGAGGAGGTTTAGGGTTAATTAACCCAGTGGTATATGCTGCTTCATTAAATTTCTACAAAATATTAAAATAGATAAATGAAAAAGATGAGAGATTAGTAGCAAAATTTTATAAATATAAGTATGACAAAAGTTGGGGCATGGTAAAAAAGTGCAACAGAGAAGAGGGAGTGTATAAATGAAAAAATAAAAAGGTTACCATATATATATATATATATATATATATATATATATATATATATATATATATATATGTATGTATGTATATATATATTTTTTTGTGGAAAAATTAATGATATACAAAAAGAAAACTATGGTATAAGAATTTAATGATAAAACATTACCATGTAATTTTCCATGGGAAAATTTAACAAATGAAAAAATTAAACCTATAAATATAAGAAACAAATGGTGTAATCAGAAAGTAGAATGTCAAGACTGGTAACAGATAAATTGCTAGTAAAAAAGACGTATGCCATATAAAAAGTAAAGTGACTGAATATGTTTACATTGTCAAGAAGAAGAAACTAAGGAACATGTGTTTTTGAAATGTAAAAGAGTAAAAAAAGTATGACGAAAACTATTTAAAGAAGATTTTTTCAAAGATGTAAAAGAAGTGGATAAAGCAATCATGGATATGATAAAATATAGATTCTATAAGTTAAGTATGTTAGAAGAATGGATACAAGTTATTTTTATTTATATGAGTTATATGGAATGAAAGAATAAATTAAGTTATGTTTAATGGTAAATGGATTTTGGCAACAATATTAAGTAAAATCTGATGGTTATGAAAAAAAGGAGCGGGGTCTAATAGGGATGAACATTTTGTATGATTGTAAAGGAAATAATGACTATGCATAAACAAATTTGTATATCTATATATTTATACATTTGTAAAACTTTGTAAATATTTTGTAAATAATATTTGTTTGTATATAAATAAAGGGCCCCTAGTCATTTTGATAGGTGCTTCACCTGAGAGAAATAGTGACAATGTATTATTCCAACCTGATCAATATTCTTTTAGCAAATGTGCATAGAAAGGCAGCATTCTCTAGCCAATATCAAGCATGTTTCTGCCACTTGTACAGGGATAAATAATTTCATTTCAGGAGCTGATATTAATGAAATTTAGGAAATCCATATCACGATCATCATCAACTTCTTTCGGCTGTTCCCATTAGGGGTCGCCACAGCGGATCATCTGTTTCCATTTCTTCCTGTCCTCTGCATCATGCTCTTTCACACCAACCGCCTGCATGTCCTCTCTCACCACATCCATAATCCTCATCTAAGGCCTTCCTCTTTTCCTCTTACCTGGCAGCTCCATCCTTAGCATCCTTTTCCCAATATACCCAGCATCCCTCTTCAGCACATGTCCAAACCAACGCAATCTCGCCTCTCTTGCTTTGTCTCCAAACTGTCCAACCTCAGCTGACCCTCTAATATACTGATTCCTAATCCTGTCCATCCTAGTCACACCCAGTGCAAATCTTAACATCTTTAACTCTGCTACATCCAGCTCTGACTCCTGCCTTTTCGACAGTGCTACTGTCTCTAACCCATATAACATAGCTGGTCTCACTACCCTCTTGTAGACCTTCCCTTTCACTCTTATTAGTACCCGTCTGTCACAAATCACTCCTGACACTCTTCTCCACCCATTCCACCCTGCCTGTACTCTCTTCTTCACCTCTCTTCCACACTCACCATTACTCTGAACTGTTGATCTCTTAAGTACTTAAACTCATCCACCTTTACCAACTCTTCTCCCTGCATCCTCACCATTCCTCTACCCTCCCTTTCATTTCCACACATATATTCTGTTTTAGCCCTGCTGACCTTCATTGCTTTCCTCTCTAAAGCATATCTCCACCTCTCCAGGGTCTCCTCAACATGGTCCCTACTCTCACTACATATCACAATGTCATCTGCAAACATCATAGTCCACGGGGCCTCCTGTCTAATCTCATCTGTCAACCTGTCCATCACCACTGCAAATAAGAAAGGGCTTAGAGCTGATCCTTGATGTAAACCCATCTCCACCTTAAACGTAGCTGTCACTCCCACTGTAGTCCTCACAAATGTCACACTACCCTTGTACATACGCTGTACCACTCTTACATACTTCTCTGCCACTCCTGACTTCCTTATACAATACCACAACTCGTCTCTAGGCACCCTGTCATATGCTTTCTCTAAGTCCACAAAGACACAATGCAACTCCTTCTGGCCTTCTCTATATTTTTCCAACAATACTCTCAGAGCAAATATTGTATCCGTAGTGCTCTTTCCTGGCCTGAAACCATACTGCTGATCACTAATCATCACCTCTCTTCTTAACCTAGCTTCCACTACTCTTTCACATAACTTCAAGCTGTGACTGATCAATTTTATCCCTCTGTAGTTACTGCAGCTCTGCACATCACCCTTATTCTTAAAGATAGGTACCAAAACACTTTTTCTCCACTCCTCAGGCATCCTCTGACTTTCCAAAATTTCATTAAACAATCTGGTTAAACATTCCACTGCCATTTCTCCTAAGCACCTCCATGCTTCCACAGGTATGTCTTCTGGGCCAACAGCCTTTCCATTCTTCATCCTCTTCATAACTGTCCTTACTTCCTCCTTGCTAATCTGCTTCACTTCCTGATTCACTATCCCCACATCATCCAACCTTCTTCATTCATCAGCCATTCAAAGTACTCTTTCCATCTACTCAACACGCTCTCCTCACTTGTGAGTACGTTTCCCTCACTGTCTTTTATCATCCTTACCTGCTGCACAGCTTTCCCAGCTCTGTCCCTCTGTCTAGCCAATCGGTACAGGTCCTTTTCTCCCTCTTTAGTGTCCAATCGCTCATACAACTCTCTATATGCCTTATCCTTGGCCTTTGCCACCTCTCTCTTTGCCATGGGCCTCATCTCCTTATACTCATGTCTACTTTCTTCGTCTCTTTGACAATCCCACTTCTTCTTCACCAGCCTCTTCCTCTGTATACTCTCCTGTACTTCCTCATTCCACCACCATGTCTCCTTGTCCTCCGTCTTCTGTCCAGATGTCACACCAAGCACCTTCCTAGCAGTCTCCCTTACTAGCTCTGCTGTAGTTACCCAGCTATTCGGTAACTCTTCATTGCCTCCCAGTGCCTGTCTTAACTCTTCCCTGAACTCCACCTCACAGTCACCCTTTTTTAACTTCCACCATTTAATCCTTGACACTGCTTTCACACTGCTCCCCCGCTACTTGATCACCAACATCATCCTGCAGACCACCATTCTATGTTGCTTAACTACACTTTCCCCAGTCACCACTTAACAGTCTCCAATCTCCTTCAGACTGGCCCTCCTACATAGGATATAATCCACCTGTGTGCATCTTCCTCCACTCTTGTACGTCACCCTATGCTCCTCCCTCTTCTTAAAATACGTATTCACCACAGCCATGTCCATCCTTTTCGCAAAATCCACAATCATCTGACCTTCTGCATTCCTCTCCTTAACTTAGGGTATTGAGATTAATAGGCATGGAATCCATCTTGTTAAGGTCTTTACTGTTGTCTTCAGGTATCAATGAAAGAGATGTATAGTCATCAGTCATGTGATAATTGACTTTATCATACGTGCCCAAAGTGTTAATGATATTCATTTTAGAATCCTGATGTATTTGGTATAAGTTAATACTTCAGTACATAAAAAACAGATTCTCAGCCACTGCTTCAAGGCAATCTTAAATACTGGTAGGTGCTGTGGGGAGTTTTATCAGAGCAATGAAACCAAGTTTCAGTAGGAAGACATGGTGAATGTTGTCAGACAGCAAAAAGTCCTCCTAATCAGGCACTGAGTTAAGCTGCATAAGTGTAGGCTTGGTTACAAGTTTCTAAGTTGGAATGTCTAACAAGTGAACTCTGACTAAAAATTCTTACTGTGGAAAAGGCCTTAAGTAAGATGCAGAGGCCATAATGTTATGGCAAGGAAGGTGGGTTTGCCTGGCAAGATATCTCATACCAATACATCTTGACTCTGCAGAAATAAAGCATTTAACAAACTGATGGTTGAAATCAATTATTTTTTGTTTGAAGTTGTGGCATCATTCTCAGAGAAGGCAATATAATTGCTCAAAGCAAGTGTCGTACCTGCCTTAGACATACACACACACACACAAAGCCAGACTATAGCTGTCCACCTTCCCCAGGGTAGAATATATAAGAACATGTACTCCATTATGAGTGATAATGAGATCATGGACATATTTGTGATGAAGGGACCTAAGGGCTACAATCACCTCCTGAGTCCTCACATCAAAAAGTCATTTGAACATGAAGTTATTCATGCACAATCTGGTAAGTGACACATCAACTATAGTGCCACCTATTAATAAGATATTACCACCTGAAAGTACTGCCCTAGGAGGTCTTATGGGAGTAGGCATAGGGCCAAGGAAACTCACTTTAGTTGTAAGTGAAGGTGCAAGTGAAGATGTATTAGGCTGAGTAGTGTTAGTTTGTTCATATGGTGAGTTTGTGCCTTCTATAAAGGCTCAGCAAATAATTGTCTATTATTGGATGTTTGAAATATAGTTTTAGGATGCTTACTAATATGTAATGTGTGAGACATTAGACTGAAATGTAGCAATAATTTATACCATTCATATGTAGGATGTTATTTACGGGTTCAAGTCTTCATGTGTAGTTATATACAAGGCCACTTCTTAAAAATCTTGGCACACTATGCAATGACTTTTTCAATGGCTTAATAATTATGACATGGACAAAGTTGTTCTTATATGTATAAAATTCATTTGCATGCATGAATAAGCTATTGTGACATGATCCTACAATGTGACTGATAATGCTTATTGCAAAAAATGCTCACAACATGTCGTATTTCAGGCATTTGTAATGCAATAACATACTGAGTAAAGATCCAGTCTGACCAATCTTGGTTGCAACATAACATCCTCAAAGAAGAGACTTGCATGGCATAGTGTGGCTGTACTGGCTTTAACTTTTACCTCTGCTTTGCTAAGGGCACCCTCATTCCCTGGTCTAGTAAAGTCTAGCTTTCCCTTCAGGAGGTGGACCTATGATGCCAATGTTTATACCTGATCCACGAACTACACAATGTCAACCTGCTGACAACTCTGCATCATTGAAAATGCAAACTAAAGGGAAAACCTACTGTAAACCCCATCCCATCCCTGAGAACAGGCATAGGCAGGCACATTACTGGTGGACATCCTGTTCTTTCCATTGATATGTGTGTGCACAACCAATCCCCCTTTTAAGAACTAGAAGAACTGCCTTAAGATCATGAGCCATTCATCCCCCCATCTGACCTAAACTTCTTTCATCCAAGCCTCTACTTGCATGGCAGCAGACAGATGAGTAAGCTAACCATCTCCCTCCTACAAGAATAAGTGAGCCAAAGTAAAGACACTCATTGCTATCCATAACTGAACAACTCCAAGAGTTAAGGAATATTCTCTTACCTCATGTTTGTGCAATCATGGAGTTAGTACGGATAATTAGCAGGGAGTGAGGGGGGGGCACATCTTCCCCACATGGGTGGTGCAGGGACCTTGTCCCCCCTGTAAAAAACAATGTTTTAATTTGCTTTTTGTCTTTCACTTCTGCATGTGCCGAGGCTGTTTTCCATAATCTCAATGTTAAATGTTGAACATGTGTCTATTATAAGTATACTGATACACTTCTCTCTCTCTCTCTCTCTATATATATATATATATATATATATATATATATATATTTCTATGTGTGTGTGTATGTGTGTATGTATATATATATATATATATATATATATATATATATATATATATATATATATACACACACACACACACATACACACCAAATTAATGTTCTCATCTCAGTTTTCAAAATGCTGAACATGTATCTATTGTTTAGAAATATATATATATATATATATATATATATATATATATATATATATATATATATATATATATATACAGATATATATGTATATATATGCATATATATATATATATATATATATATATATATATATATATATATGCATATGTTAATATAAAGCTCTGTATCTTTGTGTGTATGCTTGAGGGAGAGAGATAGAAAGAGAGACTATTTTAATGAATTTATTGTACATAGATTCTATAAATGTTCTAATCTCATTTTTCAAAATGTTGATCATGTATCTTTTTGGTGTGTGTGTGTGTGTTTGTGTGTGTATGTCTACACACACACACACACATATATATAGGTTCCCTACATTAGACCGACAGCACGGAAGATCGACACGCAAAACACCGATGCCAGAAGAACGACGAAGTAGATGTCTGACAAGTCGTAATGCTGACAGCGAAAACACCGACAGGGGTAACTTGTCAGCGTGACCTGGTAAGTGTGCGATAGTGAGGGACTTAGGTTTAGGGTGCGGGTAAGGTTAGTGTGCGATAGTGTGGGACTTAGGGTTAGGGTGCGGGTAAGGTTAGTGTGCGATAGTGAGGGACGTAGGGTTAGGGTGCGGGTAAGGTGGGTGTGCGATAGTTAGGGTAATTAGGGTTAGGGAGCGGGTAATGTGAGTGTGCGATAGTTATGGACCTTAGGGTTAGGGAGCGGGTAAGGTGAGTGTGCGATAGTTACGAACCTTAGGGTTTGGGTTAAGGTTAGTGCACAGATAGTTTTGTGTAAGGTGTAGTGTAGGTTTTTAGGTTGTTGGTGTGCTTGTGTTGTGTGTGTGTTGTGTGTAACAGTGAATTTTTTGTTTTGTTAAGCGTCGGGATTGTGGTGTGTCGGGCATGTGAACTTTAATGTTTTTGAGGTTTTGTTCTTTTGGCATCTGTGTTTTGAGTGTAGATCTTCCGAGCTGTCGGTCTAACGTAGGGAACCAATATGTATATATATATATATATATATATATATATATATATATATATATTATATGTAGTCTTATCTCTACGACAGCTTGAGTTCTTTGATTAACTGCATCAAGTAATTGTTTTGACTTTTGTCTAGATATTATTTTGGTTAAATTTAATAAATGTGATTGTTTGCATAACATATTTCACCTATTAAAATTATTGTTACATTTAAGATTTTTTTTCTTTTCATACAGCTCTTGCCTGAATATTGCCCACAATGATCTATGCTCTACTATGAAAAACAAATTCAAACAATAAACCAACACTCAGATAAATAAATGAATAAATTCCTGCTATTTGATTCAGATTTTTGACAATCATCACTTGATGAACTGTCCAAAAGGACAGGCCCAGACTAATGCATAATCTACACAAAATGAGAAGTCAGTCAAAACACAAAACCTGAGCAGTTTAAGCATGTCATGTTGTACAATGTTCAATCCAAACCAATAAACAAGCAAACAAAATAAAATGAGCTGCTTAAATCAGTAAGCAAAATCCAATCTATACTTTTTACCTCTTCAGGCTGTGTTCACCAGTGACCATCTTTGCAGATGATGACATGTTTCACTCATAAGTTAAGTGAGGCTGGAAGCCCTCACTGCTGTTACCAGAAGCAAAATTCCTGTACGCTAGTATCGCAGAGTTTCATTAGTATGTTTATTGCTTTGGTTCCATCAGTGAAAGTGAAAGTTTTGTCGTCATCTGTGTTTTAAAAGCACTTTATGTTGTTCATATGGACTTTCTTTACATTGGTTTTGGAAATCGCTTTGGTGAATAATAGGATGTGATGGATAGGATTTAAGATTGCGAAGTACATGAAGAAAAGTGAGTATTTTCTGCAATGCCTTAGAGTTTAGTACTTTTTTTGCATAATTTACATTATAGATAGCTTAGAGTTTGGAGAGCAATTTTAGCTTCTTCACTGATGACAGTTAACATAGATTTAGTAATCATGCTTGCAGGAATCAGTCTCTAATATGAATTGCTACATCTTTCCCAGTGGATGGATATGAGTAAGCTAAACGTTGATGTGAAAGTTACAAAGTTAATTATTTGGAATATAAGCGAATCGTACATGACTGGTGTAATAGAGGGAAGGCACTGCTTGAACATATTCTAAGGCCATAGTTTCCTTAAAGCGAATTTATACAATGTAATGGGAATGAGGTATGTTGAAGGTCTATGGGATGCTTGAGGGTGCAGATGGAAGTATATGTTAATGCAATGCCAAAATCTTCTTTCCATTAACATGAGGATGATGATGATGAGGCCCAGTTCTGCAGGGGATACTGAGAAGAAAAGGAGATTCATCTGTTAGAAATAAGAGCTCACAAACTTATGTTGGGATGGAGGTACTTGTTATTCACAGCATTTTAAGCAGTGTGGTACAACAGCAGCATTAGAACTCATGGTTAAATATTTTAGTTGAATATTCTGAATACACCCCTAACCGGGAAAAGCCAAAAGACAACAACATTTTGAATACACTCTTGTATTCTAATAGTCTATAAAGCATATTAAAACATTTTCCTTACCTTAGTGAAATTCCATCAATACAGCTGTCACGTGGGTAGGTGAGATGGGTACAGGGGTATTCAGTTCTTCTGAAAAAAAAAAATCGTTTTACACATCACTTCTTCTGGATGTTATTTTAATGAACTATGATTCAAAGAATACATGAATTTTATGAGTTTAAACAAATCCTGTCATGTCTATACTGAAAAGGTAATAGGAAAAATGTGAACACACTTTCATTCTCAGGGGTAAATTGGAACATTGGACTTGACAAGGAAAAACAATATGGGGATACTTGACATCTGCAGGTGGTACAGCTAAAGACAAGCACGAAATGAATTTGTCAGACTAGTAGCTCTCTTCCAATTATGTCTTTGTTCTCCATAAATTTGAATGTATGGCCATCTTTTCAGTTTTAATTACATCAAGACAAGGAATGTTGCACTTGGGCACATTTGGAATTTGCTGAGTGTAGAGTTATATATCTGTACACTAAAAGTTAAAATCACATTTTTTTAAATCTTATTTCAGTATTTGCTGTCAGCATATACAATGAAGAACTCGTGCTTTTGTTTTGCATTTTGAAACAAAATGCAGTCCTTGTCAAAATGCAATTCATGCTTCTGTTTTGCATTTTGACCCTGCCTGCATTCTGTTATATGTCTGCAGTATGACTTTTAAGTTGGAATTGTCGCAATCATACTTACATCCACCCAGTCTTTTAAAGCTATGGCCTGCACATCATTTCCCTGTATGCTTTGTGGGCTTTTTTAGTGTATTCAGAATAGTCTGAGTACTATATAATTTAACAAAATCATTGCAGTGGAATGAAAATGTTCTTTTTCAGCATACTTGTTCTTTTAAAGCTGAAACACAAAAGGATGTCATGTCATAAAGATTAAAATATATGCTACGTTATTCATTCTGCATTTTTCTTTACCCTTTGTCAAATAAATATAACCTAATGGGGAATGATTTTCACATTAAATCTGAGATTTGTATAAGATGTATCTATTCTGCTTCCTTTCAAAAAGTCTTCTTACAGATAGGAACATTTTAAATATGATCATACTGCTTTCTCATCATAGAGAGCATCCTGAAAATAAGTATAATTTATGATGGCAGTTGACCAGTGTCATGAGAATAATATGGGAAGAGCACTACAAATTCAGACAAAGTCTTCAGTGTTCATGGTTTTCTCTAAACATTGAATAAGGAAAAAAAGCAACAATCTCAGAAGCACATCACTCATGCCAGAAAATAACTAATCTTTGCATCTTTTCTGTAGTGTTCTTTAGTGCACCTTTTGGTGTACTGTATGAAAGCACTATTGTTAGAGAAAAATACTTTAAAAAGACCAAAAGCATAAGGTTCAGTTCAGGTATCTTTATTATTGCGCAAGGAGACAAAAAATGCAGTTACAGAGTTTGTCTGACTAAATCAGGAAGTGTCACAGTTATTATACCTTTCTTTCAAGACATTGCCCACTACGACTGACGTAGCAGATCACCAGTTCACAATTCTGTTATTTTACAGATATTTCTCACGTTTCTAGCTGACTCTTCAAAGTTTAAAAAAGATTTTTCAGTAAACAGGATGGCCTTGACGACCACCGGTCAGTTATAACGTTCTTGCTATGTGATGTTACAAGTCTAGGTACTACGGCTAATTCAAGTACAATGCAAGTACAGATTTCTGAAGCAGTTCATTGTTTATAGTATCTAACTATCTTGCAGCTTGTGCACTTTTTCATCAACACGAACAGAGCTTACTGTCTATAATGAATGGATCTACAGAAATTATTATTATTCTCCTTTTAATTTCCTGACCTAGCAGAAAATCACCTGCTTTCCAGTACATTTCCAAGGCATAAACATGTATTTTGCTGTGCTAGCAAATTAGGTCAGAGTGCATCTTGCAGTGTCAGAAAGCACAATTTCAGAAAAGCACATTTTCAGTCTCAAATAAAACTAATGCTGCATATAGAATAAAAACGTGTTAATCTTCCCTTATTAAACATTGCACACATATGTTAATACATATTTTTCTAACAACTATGAAATTCATTTAATTTTCTTTCATTAAGATTTTGACAGATATATGCAAGTTTTGGTACTCTCCTCCCACTTTTCTATTTTAACTACTGTAAATTAAGCTCTCAGCCATGCTATATATGTTATATAAAGAAAGAATAAAGCATAAAGAAACCACTGTTATGGGTGACACCAACATCAATAGGCAAAATCTAACCTATAACTCTTTAGTCAGCAGTATAAACCTACACAACTTCACACAGTTTATTACAATACCCACACACGGCATGTCCACATCCTCTGAGTCTACTTTAGATTGCATGCTAGTATCCCATCCATACAACTACTCAAACACAGGAACCTTACCAAACATATTAAGTGACCACTTTCCAGCATATACTTATAGAATTCATACCCAAATAGCCAAAACACACTTCTATAAAACCTCTAGGAACCTCACCAACATTGACAAGACCACCTTCATAAATATACTGAAAGCACAAAACTGCGCTCCACTAAAAACACTTCCCCTAGATGATGAGGTAAATTATTTAACAATCTCTTTCTTGAATCCCTTAATAGCCTAGCCCCTATCCAAACCAAAACAACTAAACTTAACCATGCCCTTGGCTAACAAAAATCAAACAACACCTCTTTCAAAGAGATGGGGCATAGAAGCAATGGCAAAAAAATAAGTCGCAACAAAATTAAATTAATTACAAGCAACTTGGAAATAGACCCAAGAAACTAGTCATACAAGATGAAAAAAAAATACCTTTCCTCTAGGCTAATCACTTTTAAAAACAATTCAAACAAGTTCTGGAAATCTGTCTCCTCTGTACTTAACCCAGGATCTTTGCAAAATCCACCCCCCTCACCTGGCATGAACCAACAACAAATTGCCACAACTTCAACACTCATTTTATCACTACGATTCAAAAACTAATCAAATATTCGCCAAATAACTTGCAGGACACAACTATCTCCTTACTTGATTGAACCACCCTCACTACTTCACATTCTTCTAGCAATAATTATACACCATCTTTCTTTATAATTCAACCAGTATGCACCTCTCTTTTACTTAAACCCCTAACCAAACCAAAACCCTGCTCTCTTTCAATTGATAATTTACTTTCTGAATACCTACAGCTTTTAGGAGAAGCAATAGCATATCCAGTTAGCATCTTAATAAATCGCTCCATTTTTTAATGCTATGTAGCCCAACTGTGGGAAAAAAAATCTATTATAACCCTATTACATAAAGGTGGAAATTCACATGACCTCTCCAACTGTTGGCCTATACTTTCTCCTTTATCAAAAATTCTAGAAAAATCCTACCAGACTCAATTTCTGACTTATCTGTCTGAAAACAACCTACTCGCCCCCACCCAACATGGTTTTCATCCTAGCCATAGCACTATCACAGCCTCACATCACATGTTCCTCTTTCACAGATACTGTAAATAAACCATTGATGCTGACCTCTCCACTTCTGTAATCCTACTGGATTTATCAAAGGCTTATGATACAGTGTCACATATCAAATTGCTTAACCAACTAGCATACCTTGGTTGCTCTCCCAATTCTCTTACTTGGTTCTCCTCCTACGTAAATAATAGGGAACAGTCTGTTAAATGGCAAATTGAACAATCAGAGTATCAGGTAAACAATATAGGAGTCCCACAAGGATCCAATCTAGGACCCCTAATTTTTAATGTATTCATTAATGATCTATATAAACTTGCCCAACAAAGTAGACCCATTCAATATGCCGATGATTCTTGTATTACATCCACCACCAAGAACCTCTCAGACCTCCGTACTGCCATACAAAATGCTTTTACAATTGCATTATGTTTGGCCTCCTTACAGTGACATTGGAAAGTAGAGATGCCCTGTACCAGAGTCATGTTTCCTTTTACTATTGCATGTGCATCCCAGCCTGTGATAGTGGTTAGGGTGATGTAGTGCTGCTATAGTATAGGCCTAGCACATATATAAAGTGGGCATAACAGAACCTGCACACATGCATTCTTTGAAAGGTGGGCTGGGGGATAGCCTGTGCCTACATAATAATACCAAGTACTAACCTCTACTAGTGCACATTTAGCTTATAGTAACATGAATCCTTTAGAATGCCTTTCTATACAGTTTATATACATCTGAATTGCACTATCAGTTTTATTCATAAAGTGCAGCTCATTTGCATACATTCTGAACACCAGATATCAATTTGGTGCACATTTACTTGACATTTCTGCTTCTCTGCTGTATAGGTACCTGTGATAGGGGTGTTGACCTGTACCTTGCATTCCTTTGTACACTGGCCTAATGCAAAGCCTTCTAAGATTCTGAGTCTCTCCCATATTAGCATGCCCTATATGGGAACACAGTTATAGCACAGCACCTCCTAGATCATGCATGCAGAGAACTGCAAATGATTTGCACGAGGGGCATATGAGACTGAGTGTATATACAAAAACAAGAGTGTAAGAAAGGAAAATATATAGTAAACTGTATCATTTAATGCATAATGGTAGTTGTACAAAGACATGCTACTACAAAGAATCTGATGTGACTGCTAGGCCATTTGCATATGGAGGAGTAACTTAACTAAGTTAAGGTAGAAAAAAGAAACTAGGTTATGAAATGACAGTAGATATGAATATATACTCGCAAATTAGGATGGCAGATGCATGAAGGATATCAGGAAGTAGCAGGAAGAAGGTACCAGAATCAGCTAGCAGACCCTAATAGTTCAGGAAGTTGCTAGCTTTTTTAATAATGACACACCACCCGTATAGAAATGTGCCAGATTTGTCATTCCTAATCACCTCTTTAAACAAGACCTGATTGTCATCTCATCTAACAGGTTAAGCTGTGGAAAGGGAAAACCCCGCCCCACCACCCACACACACACACACACACACACTCACTGATGTAGACCTTTCCTCTTTCCGGTGGATCAAGACTTTCTTAGCTAGGCATCTAGCACTTTGACTACATTAAGCTTTTCAGTTTGAAAATAACGGACAGAGATACAAATGTAAGGCTGCTTGAACATGTTGAGCTGGAATGACGGATGTTTGTAAACAGAGATGCATCCTACAGGAGGGCAGGAAGAGGAGTTGCACTGGCAATATGACTCCTAGCAGTATTAGGTTTTGATCTACAGAGTGTTTTTTTTTATGTCTGCTGTATGCGGACATCATATTTTTGGTCTTCCTCAACTTCTATTTTTGATGTTGTTAAAGGAGGTAATAGTGAAGGATGTTTTTTTTTTTTTTACAATGTGTATGGGAGTGAAGAGAAGTTGCGGAATAGATGGGAAGTTGTCAGACAGGTTTCAGAAGAAGTGAAAGTGTCCTAAGGTCTGTTTTTGTAGAGATTCAAAGTTTTTTCTTGTGCAGATGATGGCTGAGTACTGTAATAAGGTGACATTCTTGTTTGCCACAGTAAGATCATTGACAGAAATGCTGAAAAGGATAGGCTCAAATATGGATCCCTGTGGGAGTCCAACAGGTACAGGGAGAGAAGATGGGATGTCATTGAGGCATTTCACTTCCTGTAGTTGATTAGAGAGATACCTTGAGAACCAGGATAAACACAAGTTGGTGAGACCTAGATTAGAGAGTTTTTTTACTTTTTTAATTTCTCCAAAACTTTGGGGTTTATATTACCATGATGGGAATAGACCCCATTCCTAAGTCAAAGAACTATTAAAGTTCATAAAATCATTATTGTTTCAATCCTCAAAGTCAACCACAAATGCTCTTTGCAGCACCTGCAGTGTGCCCAATAATGACTCCCCCCTGCAATTTGTACGTGGTTTCATGTACTGGTAACGCACCTAAATATGATTGTAGATTCTTTTTTATAAGATCTGTTGCTCCTAT